>NC_056739.1:620422119-620507119 GCF_019279795.1 Protopterus annectens
GCCTCAGACCCCGCTAGTTTAAAAAAAATGAATGCCATTGTATGTCTATCTTTGTCAGAAAAAGCTGCTTGTATAAAGATGTCATATTCCTGTTCAAGTACTTTCCAATTCCCTGCAATATTATGGTCAAATACAAGTGGACTGGGTCTGTGAAAATGCCTCTACCATATCAACACACACTAGTGAAGGCCCTTGAAATTATGTATGAACATGCGTACACACACATATACACATATACATATATATATATATATATATATATATATATATATATATATATATATATGCCGCAAACTTATGCCAGAACTTGCAACTATGCCCGACAGCACAATAAGCCTTTGAAACTGTACTTTGCAAAAACTAGTCTCTGTAGTACAAGAACACTCTTGAAATTATTGCACTTTGCAAAACCACCCTTTATCAGTGTAAGAAATGCTTCAAAATTATTGCACTTTGCGAATAAACTGTATGCAGCACAAGCTCAGAGTAAGAAACACTTCGAAATTATTACACTTGCGAATGAACTGTACATACCATACAAAACCTTTCGAAATGGCTGTACTTTGCAAAATAACTCTGTACAGTGTAAGACACACTTTGAAATGGTGGCACTCTGCTAATAAATGTACACAGCACGAGAAACTTTTGGAAATGGCTGTATTCTGACTGCACTTTGCAAAATAATTGCTCTTTGCACACAGTAAACTCTTTAGAATAAATGCACTGTAATAAAGCACACACACTGCAAACACTTTGCACACTGAGATACTTTGAACAACTCTAGCTATGCTTTGAATAGCTTCGGTCAATGCGAAATAGTACCTCATGCCAATGCACTGTCGTTTACTAAAAAACATGCAGTCACCTTGTATTTCTATGCTTATTTTGCCCTTTTATTGTACTTGTTATGCCCATATGACCTCATTTCATGCTCATTATACTTTTCTTGTGCTTATTTCACTTAAAACATACTCATTTTACTTTAAACACACTCGTTATGCAAATTTGAGGCAACTCCTAACCCCATATAAGATTTTCTGATAATTTTATTATCAAATATCATGATTTTGAATATTTCATGTAATCATCAATGTGTTCTGTGCCTTTTATTTGATTAATAATACATCTTTGTGCTATTCATTTGATTAGTTTTGTGCCTTACAAATGCTTCATATCACTTTCTTTACAAAATAAATTATTTGTGTGAGTTTTGATTGCTTGAAGTTTGTTTCTGGCCTTTTTTAATTGGTTGAGCACTGTATGCCCCCAACCTGTTCAATATGCCTTTACCATCGATTCTGCACCTCTTGACTTAAAGTTGTTGTTTTCTTAATCCTGTTTCCGACACTATGTTGTTCGTCTGGTCAGGACAAAACAGACAAACAGTTGTAGGTTCGGTTCAAGCAGCTTTATTATACATAAACACATCTGGACTGAGGCTTAGTAACTTAAACTTATAAAGAGATTGACTACCACACTCATAAGTGCTCACAATCTGGCTGTTCTCTCAAAATAGCACTGTTGCCTGCACATGCTCACTATTTATATGCATGTGCCTACACTTGAAATGCTTCTTAAAGTTACAACACATGCTCTGTTCTACACCTACCAATTATGGAGGGGTGAACTCTGGGTAAAACTTGCTACGCTTGTAAGGGATATTGACCCATTAGTCTAGTAGTCTCCTATGAACCTATAATGGACTAAGTCCTGTCAGCTGTCTATGCATGTCTAGAGTATACAGAATCCTTTCTTACTGTTTTTTAGGTCCTGGGTCAATAACTGAGAGACTGATGGCTTGATTCAAAGCAAATTCTGAAACCATTTTGGGCATAAAAGAGTGGTTTCTTTGCTTTCCAAGCTGGCTGCACACTGACCAGCAGTTCTCCCAGCATTAGAACAGAAATTAAGAAATAAGAGCTAGTAATATTGTCTGCTTGGCTAAAATTCAGTTAGTAGCTAGTTAGTATTCTGCCTGGATGCCAGTAAAACAAACAAAAAGGAGAACATGAAAGAAAATCAACCAGAAAAAGTGGAGAGAAAACCCTAGCTGGAAAGGCTCCTTTAGCGGTTGAGCAAAAAGCAGTTCAGGCTTCAGCTTTTGTAGAAGAGATGTCTTCCAGTAACTTACTGGAAAAATAAATCAAATATATTCAGAGGTGACTAAAATAATGAAACACTGAAGAAATATATTAAATTGAATAAAAAAAGGCTGGGGAAAACAGAAAAAGCTTTAACGAACTGTACAGAGGAACTACTAAAACTGTAAAAATCAGAGGCTGAAATGAAGAAAAGGCTGGCTGAATATGAGGCTTCTCAAAAAAATGGAGTTAGAAGACAGAGCACAGATAAAACCTGAAACTTTGTGACGTACCCAGGAAACTAGAAGGAACAGACTGCATTCATTTTATTAAACCACAAATAATAAACAGACTGGTATTCCACAGTAAGTTTTATTAACTGAAGGGGCACACAGAGTACGTTCCAAACCTGGCCACAAGAAAACAGCCAAGCCCTGTGTTAGTAAAGCTGCAATCATACCAGCAGAAAGAGCTGATCCTGACAAAACGGGATAAGTAATAATAAATTGGAGACAGCAGTGTTTGTGGAAAAAGATTATTCACTTTACACCAAGCAGAAGAGATACAAATTTATCCCAAGCAATTAATGAATATTGAGAGGCAAGTGAGAGATTCAAGTTGTTGTAAACAGAACATTTTCCCCTGAAGATCAAAGACATTTTGGATGCAGAACAGATACTAAGAAGGAAATAAAAATGTGTATCCAAAAAAAAAAAAAGTGAAGCACCAGAAAAAAAGTGGACTCTGCTTCTCATTCTTCTGACAGTGAAACTCAGAAAGAGATTTTATCAGTGAAACTTTTTCAATGATCTGAAGGAAAATGGTTGAGAGACAGAAAAAAGCTGATAGGAAGAATCAGCGGTACCTTGGATTTGAACAGTCTGGTGTTGGGAGATGGAAATGAACAAGACGACGAACAGCAGCATTGAAATCAGTGAATAAATTGGGGACTATAAAGCATCAATTAAATCTGTGATATATGGCTTTACAAGAAAAAATGGCTGAAAAAGACTGAACTTTTTTTTTACTTCATTAAGCTCGTGGATGGACTGTAAAGCATATACCCCTCTTTTTGCCAATAATGTTTAGGAGGACACTAAAAGGAAAAAAGAATGACTGTTAAACATTATTATCTGTATACAATTCAAGATACAGACTACATGTTATACAATACAGTAGTTTTGTATATTGTATGGTCGGGTATGTCAGAAGTGAGTCTTCAGTGATTGCTGTGTGCGTCAAATATATTAATATAAACAAGTACTTGTAAGAAATACAGGCTTTACAGTATAACAAGAAAAGAAAGGCAAGACAAAAACAAGTGTAAATTACTATGCTGTGATCTTGGGATGGTGGGGTGCAAAAGTGCACTGATTATATTACATGCAGAATTAAGATCATTTATCTTATTTTTTACAAGGATAAACATTGCACTTTGCTTAACATATAAAGAATAAACAAGTAGGCTTGACAAATACAAAATGATGAAAGTTATAAAAAATTCTAAGTTTCTTGCTTGCATTTGCAAAATTATTAGCTTTTTCCAGGAGTACATTTTCTCAGTGGTAGTCAAGAAGCCTGCAGCTGAAAGTATTTGTATATTCTTTTCTGAAGGAAACTGACAACAATTTCTTCATGCATCTGTAGAGTAGAAGTGTTAGCTGTTTTTTTTCCCATTGTTGACTGAATTTGCTTGGAGGAAAGCTGTCTGCAGTTTAAAGCAATTAATATTGAGAGTTCTTAGCATTCCTTGCTGAGGAAGATGAAAATTTTAAAGGAACAATGGCAAGCAGTTCAGTGAAAACTAAAGTTTGAAATTATGGAAGTGGATAAGGGATAGCAGCCATAATACCTTGAGGCATTTAATAAAACAATGTACAATTTTGTTTTCTTTAAAGACAGCCAGGGCACTTTTTTAAGGGCTAAAAGTTAAATGTTTTCTGAAAGCAAACATGCTATTTTTCATATCTGGAATGAGAACAGAGATAAGAAAAGAATAGACAGCAACCAGTGTTAAGTGGAAACGCATGCTATAACGTGCATTTATCACTGGTAACCTTAATTTTTGCTTAGGTAATACCTGTGGGTACTGCTTTCTAGAGGGTTAAACATTTTTGGAAGATGTATATAGCTTAGTGTGTGTGTTTATTCCAAGTTAATAAAGAATGAGGTGTTCTGAAAATGTCTTTAGCCATTTGTTTGAAGATTGTCATTAAAGTAACAAGTCTAGAAAAGTGCATGTAAGACAAAAGTTGGAAATACACATTAAAAAAAACTGTCATGTACAATAGATGGGGATAACAGCTTTTCATCATAATGGTTATGCTTTCCTTATTATCTTGGAAATTAAATAGCCTTACATGTATAGATAAAAATGAGAGAGTATTGAATTATGTTAAGAAATGCAGAGTACAAACAAAAATACTGCAGAAGGCACATTTGGAAAGAAATGAGCATTTACATTTGACAAAGAAAGGGTTTCAGGATGGATATTCAGCAAAATATCAGACACGAGGAAAAAGGGGAGTTGTAATACTGACTAACAGTCTCCACTAATCATAGTAGAGGAAAAAATAAATGTAGATTTGTGGTAGTAAGGGGCTACTGACCAGGGAGGAGGATTACGGGGGCATGTATTTATAATCCACCTAAAACTGCTATTATGGAGCTTAAGAAATTTTTGGGAGAAATCATTAGCTTTCAGCAGGGAATATTACTTACAGATGGGAAGTGGAACTTGATTTGCAATAGTGATGCTATATCGGGGGCCAAGGAAGGAAAATATAACAAACACTTATGAAAATATTTGGTAATGGAAGACATGATTTCAACAGTATGAACTCAGAGAATTTGCATATTATTCCCCAAGGTACAAGAACTGGGCTAGACTGGATTGAAATTATATTTCACAGGCACTTAATTGAAAGCTTCAACACACATCCAGTAACTACTGATTAAGCAACATAAAAATGCAGGGTAATGAAATAAAACTGAGGCACTGACACTTTCTTAGCTATTCATTAAAGAGAGTGGAATTTAAGGAATAGGTAGTGGAAATTATTTGAGTCATTAGGGAAGATACTTTCTTCAGACGTGATAGCTAGTGAGTGGAATCAAATGAAAATGAAGTTAGAAACAGGATAGAATTAAAAGAGAAAGGCTAGTGAGTTGGATAAAATGAAAATGTTTAAAAACAGGATAGAACTGAAAAAGGAAAATCTAGTTAAGAAATAATAGGAATTATTTAGAGTGGCTGTCGAGTGCTAAAGAGAAAACAAGGGAGTATTTGGATAATATGCATGTGTTTACAAAGATTGCTCTTAAGCAACTATTTTTTTATAATAATGGATACATAGTTTTACAATGCAAGTATGACTAATATGTTGCAGGATGAAAAAGTATATTCACCTATAGATAATATGAAACTGAATACCATTATTAAAGATGTGGAAAAAACTTTATATGACAGCTTATTAGAAGGAATGACAGATAAAAATGTGTATGAGTTCTTCTCAGTAGCCAAACCATTGACACCTGTTATAAATGGAGTACATAAAATTCATAAGCATCCATGCAGGCCCCCACTAAGACCTACAGTATCAGGAAGAAACTGGGTAACGGAACCTTTATCCATTTACATAGAAAAGAATTTAAGACCCATAGTGGATAAGAACTTTTATGTTTTGAAAGATACTAAGCAATTTCTTCAAGATTTGCATTAATACATGGAAAGTACAGAAGAGGATAGCACTAATCTGCTATTAGTAGCAATGGATGTGTGCTCTTTATAAACATTGATACCAAATAGTATTGGTGTAGATATGTTGAGATTATCTATTAACTGATGGTACATGTGATCATGTGAATATAGATCTTATCTGTATGTTAATGGATTTAATTTTGAAACATAATGTCATGTTATTTGATCATAGACTATACTTACAAAAGGAGGGGGTGGCAATGGGTACCCCGGGCGCAAACAGTTATGCAAATTTGGTGATGGCTACAAGGGAGAAAGAACATATCATTCTAGGGAAGTGGAGTCAAATTGTCTTTTATAGATGCTTTGTGGATGACCTGTTCTTTTTATGGAGGGGGAGTTATGAAAAATTGAGATCATGCCACTTACAGCTGAATAATAGCACACAACAGCTTCACTTTTTAGATGTTAATATAATGAAAAATGAAAAAGGAGAGTTTACCACAAATATTTATTGTAAGGACTGCCACAGTAATAAACTTCTCTATAGAACCAGTATGCACCCGGGGGACATTTTTGACAAAATACTGAAGGGACAAGCCCTTAGAACCTCAAGATTGATAGCTGAGGAGAGAAGTTTTAAAGAGGAAATAGGAAATCTGAAGAAGAGGTTAGATGACAGAGGTTATGTAGACAGTAAATTGGATAATATTATTACAGAAAGTATTACACACAGAAGTGATACTGGGAAACCTTACTTTTCATCTAGGCCTTATATGTCAGGTAGGCGTGATAAAGTAAACAATCAAGTAGTGAGGATGCCAGCACACTATGTTTATAACAGTAACTTAGTTACGGATACAGTGAGGAAGTACTGGCCGGTTTTAACCCATGACCCAGAGATTTGAACATTGATAGGCGAGACACCAGAATTTATGCTTAAAAATAAGAAATCACTGAAAAGAATGCTTTGCTACCCCCACAGGGACCAAAAGACAAGGAAATTTTGATAGGTACGTTACCATGCATTAAGTGTAATCAATGCCAATTTATTGAGCAGAGTAGTAATTTTATTCATCCTGATACACATCGTACATACACATTTAAAGTAGAGGCCAACTGTAATAGTAGAAATGTCATATATTTAGCAGTCTGTCAAGTATGTTTTTTGTTTTATGTGGGTAAGAAGAATAGGGAACTTATGTTCCATATACGTGAGCATCTTTGGCACATTAAAAAGGGTACACTGACAAATGCTTTAGCCAAGCATATAGTTCAGAATGGACAGTCACATTTATTTAAATTTCAAGTAATGGAACAGGTTTCACTTAGTGAAAGAAGTGGTGCCTTGTTAAATAATACAGAAACCTCTGAAACTAGATGGATAATTAGGCTGAGGGCTGATAGAGGGAAAGGTCTTAATGAAAGGATACCCATGAAGCCCATTCTGAAGAACAGAGCTCTTTTTAAATAAAACATTTTTAAATTAAACTTTTTAAATGAAATCTTTAAATGAAACATTCAGGATGTATGTGTTTGGATATATATTTTATATGAGGTTCGTTAAATGAGGTGTTTGTACCTGTTTTTTTACCATTTTTTATCACTTGTTATGTTGAGCCTTTAACCATGAAGTTTAATAGATGCATTTTGAAGTATACATAACAAGGATATATGCTGATTTTAGTTCTTGATTGAATAATTGTTCACTTACTGATTGATTGTAGTTAATTGTTGAATATATTTATATGGTACCACAGCTAAACATTTTTATGGTCTGATAAAGTGGTGTGATACAACCATGAAAGCGCTAACCTTGTTTTATCTGAGTTCTATGGAAGATTAAAGCTGTTTTTATTTCAGTTTGGATGGACTGAGACTTATTTGCCTATGGTTGGATTACTGGTCTTTTTGCTGTGCAGTATTTTTTATAAAAACTCCAGAGCACAAAATCTTTTAGCATGACTTATGCAACAGGAAGTAGAAATTGTTGTCTCCAAACTTAAGCAGCTTATAACAAAATTGGCAAGAGATCCTACATAGGTATTGTATATACTTCAGACATTTCATAACAATTTCTATTAAGCAGAGAAATGTGGAACTCAAGAAACAGCAGAAATAGAAATATTTATGGAAAAATGTATTTTGCCAAGGTTGGAGGTAGATGAGGCTCAACAACTAACAGTTAAGATAGGAGATGATGTGATAAAAATATATATAAAATCAATTTGCAGGAAAGTCTCCATAAACATATGGTATTCTTATGGAATTTTGAAAGTTAGGAGAAAAAAAAGTAATAGCAACCTGTGAGATTTTAACAGTATTTTAAAAGGAGGGGAAGCACCAACATCTTGAAAAAAGCTGTAGCAGGCATATTATCTAAAAGTGGTAAAGATCCATCAGACCCATCTTCATATAGCCCAATTTCAATTTTAAAAAGTGTTTACAGTTACAGTTTTGTACCTACCATAAATGTAGATGTTCAAGTGTTCATCCTGCTGCAGTCATCACACTTGGGGTTATCCTGTCGTCAGGCGGTCCCGCAGTCGGCCTGAATTCCAAAGTCTTGGTCCGGCGTCGGTTGCTGTCACTTCTTCCCTGACGTCAGTGTGCCAGGGGTATATAAGAGGCATCCAATGCCATACTCTTCAGTTTTTCTTGCCCCAGATGTCAGGTGCCCCCCCAACAGGTTGTCACTACATAGTATCAAAAAAAAAAGTGAAGCACAAATAAAACATACTTCCAGCTATAAGCAAATACACCACAAAGGTTGTATCAGGTTTAAAGGCATAGAAAGGTTTCAGCTAGATCAGAGGGGATGGAGTGAGGGCAACCTGGACTGCAGCAGGGTGAACACTTGAACATCTACATTTATGGTAGGTACAAAACTGTACTATGTTCATCGTGTTACCCTGCTGCAGTCATCACACTTGGGTTGAATCCCAAAGCTAAGGATGAGAGGTGGAATCAAACAGGGTTAGAGGAGGCTAGAAGGCCCTGCAAAACTGCAGTGGTGAAGCCAGCTCTAGTCTTAGAGTATAGTGGTAAGTGATGGTGTCTGGTGAAGGTGTGTACAGAACTCCAAGTTGCAGCTTCCAGAATATCCTTGGTTGGCACCCCCCTGAGGAAGGCTGTAGATGTAGCTGCTGCCCGGGTGGAGTGGGGCCTTATGCGAGCAGGAACGGGTTTTCCATGATGGGTGTAGCAAAAACGTATGCAATGTCCTATCCATTTTGAAATAGTCTGTTTTGAGATGGCCTTTCCTTGTGATGCTGTAGCATAGGATACAAAGAGCTGGTCAGATTTTCTGAAAGCCTTAGTTTTATCAGAGTAGTAATGTAGTTGCCTGTGAATGTCCAAGGAGTGCAGAAGTCTTTCACCTTTGTTCTGTGGATTTGGGGAAAAAGTGGGTAAATGGATGGTTTGATTTAGAGCCACACTGGAAACCACCTTTGGCATAAAGGAGGGGTTAGTTCGTAGAGAGACTCTGTCTTGATGAAAAATGATGAAAGGCTCCACTGCCATTAGTGCCTGTAGCTCTGAGACTCTTCTGGCTGAAGTAATTGCTAGCAGCAGGGCAGTTTTCCATGATATAAACTTTAAATCAGCTGAGAAAGCTGGCTCAAAAGGTGGAAGCGCAAGCTTTTCCATAACAAAATTGAGGTCCCAAGTTGGCGTTGGTGCTCTCCTGGGAGGCCTTATGTTTTTGGCCCCTCTGAGGTACTACCTTAGAAGTGGATGTGAAAATAAGTAGGATCCATGTTGTAGTGAGCTGAAATAGCTGAGGCGTGGATTTTAATAGATGAAAAGGAAAGTCCTTTGTGTAACATCTCAGTTAAATATTGTAGAATCTGAGGTATGTCCGGCTCAAGGGTATTTTGACCTTTAGCTTGGTTCAAAGCGCAAAATCTTTTCCATTTATCTGAGTAAGCTTTCCTGGTGCTGGGCCTCCTGGCCTCCAGAATGACATCCATAACAGCTTGTGAAAGAGGGGCTGGCTGGTTGTTTAGGTGATTTGCCATGCAGCCAGATTTAAGGTCTTGAGCTGGCTGTGTAGAATCTGATTGTCTTGCTGTATGAGCAGCTGAGGAATTTGTGGTAAAATCCATGGTGGGCCGTGGGCCATGTTCCTTAGTAGTGGGTACCAGTATAGCGTGGCCAGTCTGGGGCAATGACCATTATTTGTGGTCTCTCCATTCTGACTTTCAGCAGCACCTTTGTTAGAAGGGGCAGTGGAGGGAAGGCATTTACTGTCAACATTTTCCAACTGAATGAGAGTGCGTCCACTTTCCAAGCTTGATGGTGGAATGTCCTTGTGCAAAATTTTGGTAGCTGATAGTTTTGGGGGTTGGCAAACAGGTCTTTGTCTGGGTGCCCCCATTTTTGAGTTATCATTGCAAATACTTGTGGATCCAGTTTCCACTCGTGGGGATCCATGATGCTCCTGCTTAGGTCGTCTGCCAATGTGTTCTTTCTTCATGGCAGGAATTGTGCTTGTAATTGAACTTGGTAAGTCAGTGCTGTGTTCCACAAGGTCATTGCTTGCCTGCATAGAGGGTAGGAGTGTGTACCCCCTTGCTTGTTTATGTACCACATTACTGTGGTATTGTCTGTCCTTATAATAAGTTGTCCTGGATGTAAGAGGTCCTTGAAGGCTGTCAGAGCATTCTGTACAGCTAGCATTTCTTTTTGATTGATGTGCAGATATCTTTGATCTGTAGTCCATCTCCCTTGAACGCACTGCCCTGCCATGTGTGCCCCCCAGGCATAGTCCGATGCATCTGTTGTCATAGTTTGCTTGGCTGGAGGTAAGGTGAAAGGCTGATCCTTGCTGAGGTGACATGCCTGTGACCACCATAGAAACTCCTGTTGAAGGTAGGGGATGAGAGGTATCATTGTTTCCAAGCTGTGGCTGTGTTGAGTCCATACGCTTTTCAGGTACCATTGTAATTTCCTCATATGCTGTTTTGCAAATGGTATTAGTAGTATGCAAGATGCCATGAATCCCAAGGCCTGCAGAATTTTTCTTGCACGGAGTTGGGTTTTTGTTGCCATTATTTTGAAGTATTGAGTTAGCTGTAGTTGCTTGTCTGGGGTGAGGTAAGCCATCTGGGCCGTTGTATTCAAGCTTGCACCCAGGAATGACATGTTCTGTGAGGGCACTAGTTTTGATTTCTTTTCGTTTACTGTGTACCCCAGGCAACTTAGAAGGTGTTTTACAAATGTCAGATGTTGTAAGAGAATGTCCTTGCTTTCTGCTTGGATGAGGCAGTCATCCAGGTATGGGTATATTTAAATTTCTCTTTGTCTGCAGTATGCAATTACTGGTGCCAGGCATTTTGTGAAGACCCTGGGCCCAGTAGATAAGCCAAAAGGCAGTGCAGAGAATTGGTAATGGGTTGAACCTGCAAAGAAACAGAGGTATCTTCTGCAAATTTGTCTGATAGGGACATGCAGGTATGCCTCCTTGAGGTCCAACGTTACTAGCCAAGCCTTCTTGCCCAACATGGGAAGAAGCTGCAGTAGTGTTAGCATCTTGAATTTTGGTACTTGCAAGTAGGTGTTTAGAATTGAAAGGTTCAGAATGGGTCTCCATGCATTGTCCTTTCTGGGGACTAGAAAGAGCCTTGAGTAAAATCCTTGGCCTTGCTCCTTTGTAGGTACCAGTTGAATGGCTCTCATGTCCATGAGAGCTGCAATTTGTTTTTGTGCCTCTGCCCATTGATTTTGTGGCAGGTTTGGCATTCCTTTTATCCTTGGCAAGGTGTGAAAATGGAATCTGTGTCCTTGTGAGATAATGTCTAGGACCCAGTTGTCCTTTGTGATGATGCGCCAGTTGTCTGCTAAAAATTCTAATTTTCCTCCCAAGGGAGCTGCCAAGAGAGATTTGCTTGGCAGTTTGAGGGCTAAGTCATTGTGTTTGTCTTCTAGTAGTTTGAGGCCTGTCTTCTCCTCCCTTCTGTGTTGCACTGGCCCATTGGCGAGGTCTGTAAGGGATTTGTGCTTGACCTCTGCCCCTTGGGCGTCTGTATTTACCACTCTGTGGTCTGTCAGAAGCTGGAAAGGACCAATTTTTTGTTGGCCAATTTCTGCTGAAGTGAGGGGGTTGTACCTGTAAGAAATCTTTGACTGTCTGCATAGACTTTGCCTTATCCTCCATTTTCTTTAAAACTTCTTTTGCTTTAACACCAAATAAGACATCCTGCTGTAAAGGTGCATCTAGTAATTTTGCTTTAACATGATCCGGCAGAGTCTGTTCCTTTAACCAAGCATGCCTACGTATGACAGACCCAGTAACAGCTGCTCTACAGGAAGCTTCCAATGAATCAAATCCACATTGTAAAGTATGTTTGCCCACCTGTTCAGCTGCATGCAACAGATGCTGCATTTCCTTCAATTCAGATGGTTGAGAGTGTGTGCTCATCTTTTGTTTTAATTGAGACATTAGGAATTGCTGATATTTCAGCATGTGAAATTGACAATTTAGTGCTCTCATAGCCAGAGTAGCTGAGGTGTAAACCTTTTTCCCCCATGTATCTAGTGCTCTGGAGTCCCTTTCAGAGGGCACAGGGTTTTTAGCCATAGAAGCCTTAGCCCCTTTGGGACCCTGGGAGATTGTTTCTGGGTCAGCAACAGGGCTTTTGTAAAGGAATTTGTGTGAGTCAGGCACTCTGTAATATCTGTCTAGTTTGGCTGGAGCAGGAGGCAGAGAATCTGGATTTAGACTAGACTCCCAGTAAACATTATCCACAATGTCTAAAACTGGAGGGATAGGCAAGTGGTCTGTGCTGGGAAAGTAAGAGAAACTCTCGGAGCCTTTTCTTTGAGCCGGAGTAGTCCTGACCTTCCCATTGGAAATGTTCCCTCATGGTATGTAAGGTTTCCCCAAAGGAATAGTCTTCAGGGTGAGATGCTGAGGGAATGGAATCTTCAGCATCAGAATCTTCATAAGGGGGAAAGGAGTAATCCTGTTCCTCAGAGGAGTCTGAGGAAATAGAAACTTGATCAGAAGAGGCATAATCCTCCTCTTGTCTTGGCCTTTTGTCTGGGGGGGGGGGGGGTTGGGAACCCCTGATCAGAGTAATCAAATCTTTAGCCATCTTAAGCATCTGTTTCTTAGGCATGGGGCCTTGGACTGGAGACTGATGTACAGTATTTTTAGGTTTTAAAGGAGTTTTAAGCTTAGCATAAGATTTTATGGTGAGAGTGGTCAGTCTAAAGACACCTTCTGTAACCGAAGGTGTTTCCACAGCACCGGCTTCTCCTTCTGCAATGGTGCTGGTAGGGGCTAAAGAAAATGGCTGCATCAGCCTACTACTCTCTGCTTGAGAATCTGAAGCGGTCTGGGGATCCAATTCTGCTGTCGTCAGGGGCTGTGTAGGCGCCTCATTGAAAACCGGAGAACCGGCGATGGCCCAGCAGAGGCCTCGGAGTCTGGCTTGTTCCTAGGCTGCCTGTCCTTATCCTTGCATTTTTTATGCATGCCTGTCGTCAGCTGCTCCGACGGCATCATATAATTAAATTTCCTACCAAAGTAATGTCATGTGAAGTCAAAATGGCATTAGATAGTTTGTTTATTAAACCTAGCACAAAACTGACAACCAGTGACATCGCGGTCTGGGCCTAGGCAAGGAATACAATAAGAATGGAAGTCCTTATGAGGTATTTCTTCCCACAAGAAATACAATTGTTAACTTTTTTTCTGACATCGGACTGAGGCAAGAAAAGGTTCCCCAATGGGGTACTTAGCTTTATTGAAGACTTCGGACTGAAATTCAATTCGAAAATCTCAGTTGTCGGCCGACCGGCACTTGCGAATTGCTTCTGCTTCGGGCACCGCGCGGCAAGAAAGAATGAAGAAAATGGCGTTGGATGCCTCTTATATACCCCTGGCGCACTGATGTCAGGGAGGAAGCGAAAGCAACCGACACCGGACCAAGACTTTGGAACTCAGGCCGACTGTGGGACCACCTGATGGCAGGATAACCCAAGTGTGATGACTGCAGCAGGGTAACACGATGAACATGTAAGGGTATTTCATCCAGGAGCAAGGAGGGCATAACATCCCTGTACTACTCCCTTATCAGACTCATTAACGAGTACAAGCACACGCAGCAGTTGGAGAGACCACAGAGGTTCCTCATCAGAAAAATCCAGGGTCTCAAACACCTATCCTACACAGATAGGTTAAAAGCCTTGCCCTTCTACTCAGTCTTATACAGACTGTTCAGAGGTGACTTGTGTCTGGCATACAAGGCCTTCTCAGACTCGGCTTTATGGAGTTGCTGCATATCCACAAGTCAAACGCGCAACCTGCACGCAAGGTCTCAACCTAGTCTGTGACATTAATAGAACTTGTTGGTGGGATACATTTATGTCCCAACAACTCCCCAATCTGTGGAACAGCCTCCCACTTCATGTCAAGCAGAGTACCTCACTAGCCCTCTAAGTGGAACCTAGACGACTGGATGGGAAACAGGAAACATAACCCTGGGACCCCACGTGCGTCTTTGCTGGACAGGGAAAACAGGTGCTGACTTTGTGGGAGCATGGCTGAAATTCTTAGCTAGGCTTATACGGGCCTCCGGGCCAACAGACTAGTATCATCCTATGAACCTATGAAAGAGTTCTGGTTTAGAATTTCTTTAATTGTCTGTTTTGAAAGGAGGTGAACAGCGCTATTTGAGGTGTTCCCCAAAAGTGGAGCAATTCCTAGAAAGTGACCTCATTTTTTATGAGGGTTTGTGCTGCTCCTGCTCAGCTTGTATGGCACAATGTTTTGCTGTGATGGACTGCAAGATGCTTAACAGGGTTAAGGACTGCTGAAAAGCTACCTTCCCAAGCAATCAAAGCCATCCTGCATACGGAGGTAGGATCTTGTACGTCCCTGCTTGTTGATATACCATGACTGTGGTATTGTCTGAAATCACTTGAAGAGGTCCTGCTGATCATATGCGATGGAGAGAATTCAATGCATTAATCACAACCAACATCTTTTTATACTTATGTTCTTTGGTCTGTCATAGGTAAGTACTAGGCTAGCTGACTTGCAGGTCATTTTAAACCCTAGCACTTTTTGTCTCGGATGTCAGACTCAAACTCGCTACCTTGTGCCTGTGAGGTAAACACTTTAATTTTTATACCAACCCCCAACCTCCAAAAAAAAAAAAAAAAACTTGTGCCTTTCAATGCTTAGGAGAAGCAGTGGAAGATACAGGTCCTCATGAGATTTGAACTCATGGCCTCTGGTTTAGAAGACCAGAGTTACACAGCCAGAATGACTCCACAGGCCTTCCAACAATATCCCCACGGAAACTGCTCCCTCAACTAAAATCTGAAAAGTCTGTGGTGAGAGATGGGTTTGGGGTTTGAGGAGCAAAAGGGAGTCCTAAGTTCAAGTGAATTTGTTGTGCCCACCAGTGTAGTTCATAGGTTAATAGTAGGCTACTTAGTCTGCTGACTGTTACAAGCCTAGCCAATAAAGAGAGGTCAGAAACAAACCCCATATCATATATCTGTGAGAAAAAGACTTTAACCATTATGCCAAACTCTCCCCTTAAAATTGGCAGTCTCTTCCCTGGTTTCCAAAATTTGTCTTTTTCCAATTCAAATTTCTATACAAACTTAAAAGCTTCTTGAGCTTCAACAAACAGATTCACAGATCAATAATAAGCTAATTGCCCTAAATTGTCATTTTAAGCCTAGCCAATAACCCAAAGCCAGAATCAAACTCTTTATCTTGTGCCCATGAGGTGAAGACCTTAAATATTACAAGCACAAAACTGAAATTTGATGCTCCAGAGGATGTAAATGGTGGGTCCATGTGTTTCGTTTTAGAAACCACTGCATCTTTCTCATGTGCAACTCATGATTCCTCATGGCTAGAGGAATCATAGAAGCCGTGAACCCTACGATCCTGATAAATTCTCTTGCAGAAATCTAACACAGACTGGAGAAACTCAAGAAATATTCCAGGTAAAAAATCCACCTTCTGTTGTGTCAAAAAGTTCTTTTTAAAGAGAGTTATCTACAGTTATCTAGAAGGCAGCTGAGGAACACAAACCTGGAAGACGGAGTCTAGGAGAATTTTGCAACATTTATCTGGATGTCCAGATTGGACAGAACAGACATAACCCATGTTAATGACATAAGTGATGACTATTACTAGGTATTCAACTACCTCTGGGAATGTTTGGGGTTATCAAAAAGTACTAGAGAATCATCAGATAACCTATGTAGAAGATTCTATAGGAATGAGAAGTGTACTAACTGGTTCTCTGACAGAGTAGCTGATGCCTGGAACAGACTAGCAAATTACATTAAAGCAAGTACTAGTTTAGATGTTTTTAAGAACAACCTGGACATTTATTATGGGAACAAGTGTTTTGGTATATTGGCAAGCTAGAAGGGCATTATGTCCCATGCTTGAAACATTTGTATGTATGTATAGGTAGACAATTCATGAACACTCTCGGAGGTGTAGATAATTCAAAAGATAATTTAGAGGACTGATAATGTGATCCAGAGGTCAACATTTTGAACTTTCATACTTTCAGATACAGATTTAGAAATGAAAGATCCAGTATTGGTCTTCAAGAGGCATTTTCTTCAGTACTAGAAACATTCTGGAATAGAAGCTTCTGCTCCATTTACATACAGGCAGTGGCTCTATGATTTTGGTGTATAAAAAATGAAGAACTTGAAGAAATATTCTGTTCGGTTCACAGGGTAGGAAGGAATACCTCTAAAAGGGGGTGTCGGACAGTTGGCACAAAGGAGTAAAGCTCTGAGCAGGGTTTTATTTCTCCAGCCACCATTTTCTCCTGTCATGGCACTTAGACAATACTTTAGGGCCAATCTGGACTTTGGGTTAGGTTTCTTAATGGTTTTCCTGGACTCCAGGCCTAGTATCTATGAAACTATCCTGTGCCATCTGCAACCCTCCTGCACCAGTTTTAAAACCCAAGAATAGGAGTCAATCTTTTTCCCAAGGGGATGTTGAGGACCAATTTGTGGGAAAAGTTTGTCCACACTGACAGAGGAGAGAAAGGGGGAAAGAATGCTGTCATAGTTATTCTGCACTGTTGGTCTATCTTTTTTTCTAGCCATCTTTTTTTTTTGCTTCTTGTTTGTCAAAATATGACTGGCTTTTTAGTGACACAGAGAAGGCTAAAAGATTTGTACTTAGGGACATGAAAAAACTTTAGATACTCCTCATTCATCAAACTGTTTGAGAACCTGGGTTGCAGAAGAGCCAAATAATAACCCCCTATCTAAAACAGGATTTCAGACTTTGCCTCAAAAACAAACTATATGATTAGGTAAGTCAAGCATACCTTTTCAACACTGTAGCAGTGGTCCAGGACTGGCAGTATAGGTGGGATGGGTGAGGAATGAAGAATATCCTTTTGTAAAATATGATATCATCTCCTCAGTTCAGGAGAAGCATCTGTTAACTCATTCATCCCGGTTGTGGTCTGATTAAAAGAAAACTCCTTCACATCAGGATGAGTGTTAATATTGTCTACAAAGTCAGAAAAATGGGCTTGTGAATCTAAAGAAGAAAAAGCCCATCTCAATCATCAGTCCCTAGTTCCTTGAGGAATTTCTTTACAGGGACTGCTCTCCTGTAATGGCTTTTGAACACCAGAATTAATAATGCATGCTTTGCTATGATTAGCAAATCATCTTGCTGAACTGGAACTACTACTTTAGATAAACTATGTTTAATTTTTTTTTTTTTTTTTTTTTTTTTTAAATAGGAACCTCTGTGGAAGAAGAAGATAGACTTCAAGGAGGAACGTCTGACCAGACGTAATGGTCTCTAGTCTCAATTACCTGTGAAGAAACTCTCTGAATGTCTCCCAGTCCTGGGGAATTCCCAAGAACATATTAGGGACTGGAACTGCCAAACAGGACATGGCTTACCTCCCAGTTTGTGGCGGCTGAAAGGACTACACCAGAGGAAGCAAGAGAGATAAGAGAGGGGTCTGAGGAACAACCAGTTGCCACTATAGGTTCACCCACTATCAGCTGAGGCACAGACTGGACAGTAATAACAAAGGCTCTTTGAAAATTGCTTTTTTCTTTCTAGGAACAGTAGTAGTGGAACCAACAGGACAGAAGTATTCTTGCTGCAGCCAAGGAAGAGATGCTAAAAGAGGTAAACATTGCTAGATAAAGTCAGTAGAAGGGTAAATTGTTACACAAGCAGCATACTTACACTCTCACTTCTTGTCCCAACCCTTTCACAAATTAAAAGCACAAGTAGCACTGAAATGTCCTATCAGCACTCTTTTACCACTGGCAAAATGAAAAATGGCAGGTAGGTTATCACAAAGTGAACCTTACGTACTACAATTTAAAAACACATCTCTGCACACCAAGATATACATCTTTTAGTCACAAATATAAACGTTTATACACGCAGATCATCTATTATCACAAAATTAGCCCCTAATTAGCTAAACAGCATAAGTGGGTATAAATAATGGTCCCTGACAGAAAACTTCCTATAGTGATAAAAAAATACTGAGCACAAGAAAAATACTGCTTCTAGTCAGAAAATAAAAATAAATATTTTCTTAAAAGGGCAACAAATGTGTTTCCAACTGGGGACCTATCTTCCAGACACATCTCTCTCAGCCAACTGCTGCTACTGTGAAACCCCAAAGATGCTTCTCCTCTTGGCAGGAAGAAAGTATTGAAGAAATCTTCACTCTAACTGTTGATTTTCCTTCTTCAGCCTAGCCAATCATCTGTCAGAGTGAAGGCATGGGAGGAGCCACAGCTTTGTAAAGTTGGCATTGTTGTTTCCTAGGCAGTTCAAAAGCCTCCTAAGTACCAATGAACTTATGTTATCAAATATCAGCTTCCCCTCTACACATCTACAATAATCTACGTCTAACAATTTTGGCAACACTTTAGTTAATCTAGACATAAATATCTTCTATTTTATCTACATGTTAAAAATGAAATCGTATCTATCAACAAATCAATTCTATTTTTGTATCATCAGCATTAGTTCATCCACTCCCTATACAGTCAATGCATACATGCACATTCTCAACTAATTCATGTCTCAAGTGAACAACTGGTTGAATAAAATGTGCATGTGCCTTATCTGCTGTCTGTGCACTAAAACTTCATTGTGACTTTATACACAGACATAGGAAATCTCCAAACATTAGATGAGACCCAATTTGGTTTTGTCAAAAGGAGGTCTTGCCTGTTCAATCTGGTGGACTTCTTTGATAAAGTCACCAGGGCCGTGGATGAGTGTAAAACAGCACACACCACTTATTTAGACCTGGCCAAAGTTTTCAACATAATTCCTCACTCAGGGGTCTTAGATAAAATTATCGAGTTAGGCACAATCTCCTACATCATCAGATGGATAGCAAACTGGCTCACTGACAAGACACGTCTAGAAAGCTGAATCCATTTTTGATAAGAAAGCTATTACTAACAGTGTGCCACAGGACACATTGCTGGAACCCCTCCTGTTTGGTATGTACATCTCTGAAGTGAAGGCCAATGTTGGGGGCCTCTTGTCCACAATATTCACCAGCTGTAAGCTGGGAGCAATCACTGAATTCCCAAATGATGCTGACATCCTATAAACAGGCCTAAAAATGACAAACAACTGGTGCCAAAACCATAGCCTGAGACTAAATGCTAAAAAATGCTTAATCATCCCCTTCAGTAAATCAGATAGCTCTGCAAATTATAATATTGACAGCACACCCCTAAAAGTAGACCCAGTGGTGAGAGAACTAGAACCACAGATAGATAGTAACCTAAACTTTGATTACTAGTTAGCTATGGTAGTAAGGAAATCATTTTATGCAAGTCAACTTACAAGTAAAGACACCGCATCAAAAATCAAAGGAAGTCATAGTGCCATTGTACTTGGCCTTCATCAGGCTCATAATCAAGTTTAATGTTCCCTTCTGCATGAACCTAACCAGGCACTTACACCAGTTGCAGCAGCCCCACAGGTTTCTGACTAAAAAAATACAAAGTGCAAGACATATGCCTTATGCAGACAACTAAATGTCCTATTTCTTTACTCTGTCTAATATACTTTATTGAGAGATGACTTATGCCTGACCTACAAGGCATTCTCTGATGTAGCCCTGATGAAATGTTACATATTCACAAGAAAAATTATACAAGGTTACACGCTCCATGGACCTGAACCTTATTTGTAACTCTAGCTTGGAGAGAGAGTTTTGTACCCTAAAGGCTACCTCATCTGTGGAATAAATTTCCCATCTTCATAAAAAACAGCCCGTTCCTCATTCGCTTCAAAAAGAATTTGAATAAATGGATGGGAAACCATAAATTCACCCCATGGTACTGCCCATGTCCTTTAGGACAGAGGCAGTCTGTAAAATGACTCAGGGTGCAGACACCCAAAGATCCACTACTCTGATGCTACCCCATCCCATACTGGAGAATTAAGATATAATACAGTCATATCCTGAGTATTACTGACCAGGCTTATAAAGGCTTTTGTGCAATTAGCCTAGTAATCACCTATGAACCTATAAACTGTTAAAACAAGCAGCAAACAACATATCAAAGAACACTACTACCAAGAGCAAGATGCTGATGGATTACTAGGTCCCACATTTTATTTAAATTAAGTGTTTTTATTACCGTAATAAGAACATCAGAATACAACACAACTGCAACAAAATCCTTTAAAATTCCTGGACATTGAACATCATGTGATTGGGGTCACAATCACATTAATTACTAGAACCACATTTAAAATACACATTGTTACCTTAAATATATTTTCACAAACTTTCTAAATTAAAAAAAAATTAAAGATTTTGATTCATAAAAATGTATACAAACTCTATAATTCACATTGTAATCACAGTTATGACTCCTCAAAGTGAATAAACTTGAAATAGAAATTCTAAATTTATTCCTGTGCACTTTTCCCCACAATCTGTTTAAGGGGAGCGATTGGACACTAGAGAACTGCAGTGGCAAATTTTAACCAATGTAAGACACTATTAAGTGATTTCTTCCATACCCTTACTAGAACACCCCCCCAACTTCCAAACGTCTATGGATTATGCCATCTGACCTTGGTGACTGTATCCTGACTGCCCATCACAAGTTTATTCCTTCCTCCTCTTAATTTATAATTAATTGTCAATCCTGTAATTCCACCATGTTTGGCAAGCCCTGGTTTACCATAAAAAATCTTCTGACCCATTTTCCATCTTTCCAGCTAGTTGCATAATCTTGTTACCCACTCCTTAAACACCTGCCTCTTCAATAAGTATGAGGGGAAGCAACAATGTCCATCTTTTTTCTCACGGCAACAAGCCTTTACAGTTTCGGATCATTCACCTGTAAAGGTTACAGTAATCAGATGTACCTCTACTCCCTCAAAGCAGACAAGCACACTCTTGTGTCTAGCAAATCTGGCCCAATCACTACACTTGTGGGAATGATAAGTAAATTAGACTAATCAGATGTACCCCTATCCTTGCTCCTCATCTGGGACATAGCCCTCTAACATCCTTCATCACTGGGACATAGCCCTCTAACATCCTTCATCACCTTTTTTATACCTCCCTTTAAAGTATTCAATCACTTAGCTTGCTTCTCCCCTTCTAATACCTCATTTTATACCATTGCTCTCTGTCTTATGCTATTACCACTATCCTCCTATATAATACTAATATCTTCTCTCCCCCTCCTACATAATGTTATAATTTACTTTATTATATCTCTTGAGTTCTTTACAAACCTACACAATACTAAACTCTCCCTTTCTACAATTTTTTTAACTAACTTCACTTCGTATCTTAAACTCCTTGCAAACCTTTCTTTACTGAAATGAAAGAACACTTAACTTCTTTACAATAATGTTTCCCTTCTGCAGTAAAAATTCATTTACTTCTGCAAGATTTTACAGCTGGAACTGTATAGGCTTATAACTTTTGATGTAAATATGCTATAGTATATACCCGTCTTGTAAGTATTTTTGTTGTTTCATGAGAAATGTAAGTTTTTTTTTTTTTAAGACCTGTTGGATATTCACTTAATATAAATGTACTGTGGTGGACCTTTTCTCCCCATGCCTCCACTGAAAATGGGGTCTGCCCATTTAGACTTTCCCAGTCAACAAAGACAAGTAAATATTGTACTTCTTAATTCATTCCCTCCAGTACAGCTCTTTTGAGTGAGTACCTTTAACTCCCAGTGAGTGTGGCTTCAGCATTTAAAAAACAAGGTTATCACCTTACAGTTCTAACAAATACTCATTGACAGAGGTCAAATATCAATACAATTGCATTTGCCATCACGTATGCTTAAAGATAAAATATTCTGATTCCTTGTATGTGGCATGGGTTTGGAATTATTAATGCAGATATGAACAAGCAGTACGACACCTAGAGGCAGAGTAGGAGGTAACTGCAGGAACACCTGGAGGCGCAATTGGCTGTAACTACTTCTAATCAGCACAACTAAATTACTACTCCATCACTACTCTGTTAACACTCAGACTTGCTTATCTCCTCTAATACCTCACTCTATTGTATTTCTTAAATTACTCCTATCTATCTTATACACAAGTCTTCTATCTATAAAGTCTCAGTACAAGGCTTGTAAATTTTATGTTAATTATTCACTGAAACTGCATTATAAAATGTGTTACTATAAATATTCATTGCATTAAATATGACACCTTGGAGCTTTTCTTCCAGGGCCTACGCTGAAAAGGGGCACCTGTGCCCAGACGGACTTTCCCAGTAACAAATGTTAAATAAATTAATTAATAAAATATACAGTCTCTTAAGAAGACAAGCATGCTGTTGTACTATACGATACTGAGCAAATCTGGCCTGGGCTTCTTACACTTGCGGGAATGGTAAGTAAATTACACTTTTGCTCCTAAGGCTACTACTACATCCTCCAATCACAACACTTTCACATATTTCCTAAAGACTCTGCCTTCTCTCATAATGGATACCCTCTTCACACATTCTCATTATTACAGACAATGTTATAATCTCTCCCAATAATTAAAATCCCTTGTTGAAAACATTATTTCCCCTAGAAGACTCTTAAGTTCTAAAACTGAAGTCTTGGGCAGACATACATACTCACCACTATAGTAATTCTTTCTCCAAACCTGCAGCCACTCACTGTGAAAAATCTTACATGTCCATTATTTACTACTACTCCTATTACTAAAGAAATCCCTCTCTCAAGTAATTTCATCAGCCCCTCTTCCTCTGCTCTTGGTATTCAGCTGAGAAATCCACACTGAATCACTTCTTTATCAAGCTCACCTGTTCAACCGTATTTTAATGCATCTCCTACAACAATGCCATTTGCAACCTACTGATCTTCACGGTATGATAATACTCTTTGCCTTGTTTCTATACTTACAAGACCATTACCATTCCAGGTTAATATAGAAATATAGCATTCCCACATATAATCTATTTTACCTGTCTCGCTGCATGAGCTATTTTGATGGATAACCCTCCCCCACAACTGCATTCTCATCTGATTCAGTAACTGTATTTCAATACTCCAAGTAAAAATACTGCAGTATTTTTACTGTGTACATGGTATGCATTGAAATAACATTATAACCTTCTCCCAAACCCTCAAATACAAACACACACACATACATACATTCACACACACAGACACACTTGAACAAACACTGTGTATTAAAAACACATCACTTCCCTCATCAGTGCAGATGCTCTCATTAGATAGCTACCAAATTAGACATTAACTAACCTAATACTTAGGCCATTCTACTAATTTGCATAAAGCAAAAATAAAACTCCGATCTAAACCTATTCAGACTATCCCCATCCCACACGGAAAACAACCTGCATATTTGCTACTTATCTAACTGCTTTTACAGCCAGCCCCTTTCACTTCCTGACCACACTTTACATATTCATCTCTTTTTTTTATTATTTTTGCTTTGCAAATGGCAGTGCCACAGCTGTTTAAATGGTTAATATGTCCTCCTCCTTTGTAACTCAATACAGTTCCCCTTTAAGGCTTACCTTAATTACAATGGTACATTCCACTCAATTAAGTCTACACAGCCCCTAATGAACAGCTTCCATCTGTACATCGGGTCTTTGTTTATATCTTGTATGGAAATACCAGTGACTGCAAAGAACAGATGGCAGCTGCCCTCAATATTATATGTTTTTTTTTTACTTCATCTCAGAATTTAATACTAAAAAAGTCCCTATATTAAAATAAAATCAGCTCTTTATCATCCTTATCAACTCTTCTTCATTTTAGGATCATTGCATATAGCCCTTTCCCTTATTTTCAATTATATAATGCTTCAACACTACTTTTTCTAATGAGGATTATACCTACTAAACCTGGTGAACTTCTCTGAAAAAGTCACTAAGGCAAAGGATTAGGGGAAAATTGTGCATACCAACTACATAGACCTGGCTAAGGTGTTTGATACAATACCCCAGTCAGATATAGTTGACAAATTCATCGAACTGGGCATAAACCATTACATAACTCACTGGATTTCCAGCTGACTCACAGATTCATAGGTTCATACTAGGCTATCTGCCCTAGGGTAGTTATAAGCCTATCCAGTGTGTGTTTAGCTTTCGCCACCCATTTTAAATTAATTTTGCTATACCCTTTTTCGAGGTTAGTATACTGTGCCTCTGTCTAACAGTGACACAGAAGTGATACCCGGGGTAAACCTACGATCTCCCATCCACTCATCAAGATTCCTCTTGAAGAGAGTCAATGAGGGACTCTGCCTAACCTGGACTGGGATTTTATTCCAGAGTGAATGGAGCCTCTGGGTTATGAATCTGTCCCTCCAGTATGTCCTATTTATTTCAGTGCTGAGGATCAAGTCTCTTGAGCACATAGCTCAATGAGATTTGGATTTTCTGAGGTGCAGCATGTCCATTAATTCCGGGTTGGACATGGCTTTATACGTCAGGCACAGATCTCCTCTGAGCAGGCGGTATGCCACTGAGTAGAGCTGGAGTTTCTTTAACCGGGCAGCATATGGCATCTGTTTGAGCCCTTTGATGCTCTTGGTGAGGTACTTTTGGGGTCTTTCCAGTTGCTGCAGGTGTCTGGTAAGGTACATCCCAAAAGGGGCATTGTACTCAATTATGGGCCGGATGAGGGATGAGTAAAGAGGCACGATGACCTCCCCTGATCTAGATGTGAATCCCTTCATGATTAGGTGGGCTATATAAAATGTTTTTCTAACCACTTTGGCCACGTGGTTGTCAAATGAGAGATTGTTATCAACTTGGGTCCCCAGGTCCCTAATTACTTCTTCTGTACTTAATGGATTACCATCTATGTGGTAATTTGTGGGCACTTTGTTTCTGCCAAAGGGGATGACTATACACTTTTTTGGCGTTTAGCTTGAGGCCATGGCTCTGGCACCAGTTGTCTGTTTCTATGAGGCCCTTTTGGAGGATGCTCGTGTCGGCTGGAGTCTCGATTATGGCGCCCAGTTTGCAGTTATCTGCGAACTTGGTCAGTCACAGTCCTTCCATGTTGGCCTGTACCTCAGAGAAATATATACCGAACAAGAGAGGTCCCAGGACTGAGCCGTGTGGGATGCCACTTGTAACTGGTTTGGAGTCTGACATGGCTCCAGCAATTCTAACCATGTGGGTTCTGTCCTTGAGCCAGTTTGCAACCCATCTAGTGACATAGGGGTTTATATTTAAGCTGGTGAGCTTATCTATAATGCCCGAGTGGGGTACTGTATCGAAGGCTTTTGCAAGGTCCAGATAGGCTGTGTGGACCATCTTCCCCTCATCAATGGCCTTGGTGACTGTTTCAAAGAAATCGACCAGGTTTAAGAGGCAGGATCTGCCCTTAACAAAGCCGAACTGGGTAGGATCCAGTGTCTGTAGGTCCTCAATATCTTTATTTATGAGGTCCATGATGATCCTTTCCATAGCTTTGCAGACCAAGCTAGTCAGGCTTATGGGGCGATAGTTTCCAGGATCCGTTGAGGCACCACCTTTGTGGAGAGGGACCACTGTTGCTGTATGCCACTCTTTCGGTACATATCCTGTAGTAAGGCTGAGATTGAACAGTAGTTTTATGTTTGGGTTTAGCTCTTCTTGGAGTTCATGTAGGAAGCAGCCCGGGACACCGTCTGGTCCCATTGATGCTGTGTTTTTTGCTTTGGAGAGGGCGGCTCTTACCTGAGCATCTGAGATGTCAGGTGGCAGCACTCTGCTGGGATAGATATTTGCCCTTTTGGTGGGGGGGGGGGTTGCGCTGAACCTGTTAGCTAGGATGTTAGCAATGTCTGTGGGTTCGGTGTATTTTTTGTCATTTTGGACTAATTCTGAGCATATCTGGGAATTCCCACCCAGGTTCCTAACATAACTAAAGAAAGCCTTGTGATTATCCTTAGTGTCCTGTGCAATTTTTCTCTCGAAGCTGGCCTTAGACGATTTTATAAGTGCCCGTAGTTTTTTGCTAATACTGATCAGAGATGCCTTCGCTTTCTGGGATTTTGCTCTATCATGTAGTAGCTTCCTCCTTCTATTGTATAGTTTGTTTATGGCTGGGGTCCACCAGACAGGACGTCTGCCTTTGGAGGATTGGGTCTTGGTTTTATTTGGGATTGCATGATCCATGCATTCCTGAAGGTGTTCCTAGAATGCGTTTATAAAGGATTCTGTGGTCTGGGCCGTATTTTCCACAGGCCCGGGGGCTTTGAAGGATTCCACCTAGGAAGTCAAGAGTGGTGATACCACCTCCATTAGGAGACCGGTCATCAGAGGGGCACATCAGGGCAACTTGCTAGGACTGCTCCTGCTTGGCATCTATGTCTAGGAGGTAAAGGTTAATGTCAAGGGCTGTGGGCTGACCAAGTTTGCAGATGACAGCCCAGATTTGTAGATGACAGCAAACTGGAAGCTATCACAGATTCTATCCATGACACAAACTTCTTACAAAAGGGTCGAGCACAGACAAAGGACTGGTTGCAAAGTCATGGGCTAAATGTCAAGAAATGTATTATAGTGCCTTTTGGGAAATCTGCCACCCAGGCTAATAACTCCATCAGTAAGACACCCCTAAGAGTCAGCCTGGTAGCCAGGCATTTGAAAGCATATGCTGACAGTAATCTGGGCCAAATTCAAAAGTCTAGAGGGGACAAGTGCAGGCCATTCCTGACAAAGCAGAATGGTCTGTTGACCATGCAACTCCCAGTCTGACAAATACTGGATTCCCTCTGAATGACACAGAAAACTAAGCCAATTACTGAAGTCAATTATTTTTTGCTCATATTGCATATCCATCCTTGAAGAAGATAGAGTGGTGCTCAATGCTAGTCTCATACCTGCCTTATACATATAGTCTGAGAGCTCCATCATGTTTCTCTTCATACTGTCTAAGGAAGTATGTCTTAAGTGATAGCCACCCACATGTACTATGACAGAGTGTGATATCGGTATTTGTTCAAGGACCTGAGTTTGTTGTGATCACAGTCTGATACTAGACATACAACTAACCATCACTCTTTCCTTACTCAACCTGATGAGTGGTACATCGGTAAGAGTCAGCTCTAACTGGAACGTTTAAGTGGATGGCTACCTTATGGGCTTAGCATTCATGACTCCAGAGCTCCTTAACAGGCAGACAGCATTGCTGAGGGGACTTTATGTCTCTGCTGTATTTTGAAGGTCTATGAGGTTTGGGAAATTTAATCTTTAGAACCTCAGCATATAAAGCTTTACGTGTAGTATGATGGCCACTGTGAGATGTGGAGTGTGGTGAGGAGTGGAGTGTGATGGATGGTGAAGTGAGGCATGGAGTGTGGTGTAGTGTGTGGTGAGGTGAGATGTTGAGTGTGGTTTAGTGCATGGTAAGGTGGGTAGTGTTGTGGACAGTGGTGAAGAGTGGTGTAGAGTGTATTGAGGAGTAGAGTGTGATGCTTGGTGAGGTGCATGATGAGGTGTGGTGTAGTGTGTATTGAGGTGAGGAGTGGTGCATGGTGAGGTGAGATACATGACTAGGTGTGGTGTGGAGTGAAGTGTGGTGTAGTGTGTGGTGAGGTGAGGAGTGGTATGGAGTGAAGTGTGGTGAGGTGTGTAGTGTGTTGGGTATTTCTGACAATGTAGATGTTGAGTTGTCTGTGTGCAAAAATTTAGTCCCCAATGCCATTTTACATATATATATATATATATATATATATGTGTGTGTGTGTGTGTGTGTGTGTGTATCTCAGATATTGTGTTATGTAACAGATGATCTTACACTGTCTCATGACTGCCACCTCTATTAAACTGGCAAAAGAAGTTGGGGGGCAAGTGCTGGTACATGGTTTAAATGGGAAGGATTTAGGGGCTGGGGAGACTATAACTGCTGGGTTAGTGTTGAGATGCAGGGGTTAGTTTAGGTAGACCTAGGTCGTTAATGATAAGTGTGTGGGGATGCCTAATTTCTTGGGCTGAGATGTACAGATAATCAGAGCAGGCTATATTGCAACTCAGGGTGTGATTTATTTCATTCAGCACAGATTGTCAGAGCTTCAAATTTACATTGCTAAAATTGTACGGATTTAGGAAGGCTTCCTATACAGAAAAAGGCTTTTGCACAGCTAACCCACTACAGAACGACTCCAAAAACAGAGATTTATACACCTCATTTAATTGTATGCACTCCTCTAGTGTCCCACTTATTTTAAAGACTTGCATCTGAAAAAAACAAACATGTTTGCTTCTTAAGGAGTCTCAGTAGAGACATTGTCCAACACAACTTTCTTTTCTCCCTTTTTCTTCACTTTATCTTTATTTCTCCCACATTTTTTACTAGCTATCATCAATGCAGAATATTCTGCACCCAGCATCTGTCCTTCAATCACAATGTGAATTTAAACAAAATTAACTTCTTTCACTGGCTTTTTAAATTACTGTTTTCCTGATGGGCAGGCTGCAGCCGATATGCTTCTTGTTTGACGTCCATTGTAGAAACCACTCTAACCAGTTCTTTGGGCCCTAATTCCTTATAAGGTAAGATGGATAAGGTAGACAAACAGGTATTATTAGTAAAACCAAAAAGGGACAAGTTTGTGAAACAACAACAATACTACTACCACCACCACTACTACTACTACTACTACTAATAATAATAATAATAATAATAATAATAATATTTTGCACTGAAAACACAAGTATTTCCCAAACAAAAAAGGTGAACTACCAGTAAAATAAAAAAGCTGAAGTGCTGGGCTTACAGAAACAACCGTAGAGATAAAAATTAGTCCTAGAGAGAGTAAGGAAAAAAAAAAGAGAGGAAAACTGATTATGTATTCAAATGATGAAAAATCATCAAGAATTGGGGTTTTAGAAAACTTCCAAGATAGTTATAAAGAGATAAACAGCTTAATCTCAGCTCTATTAGTGTGGAAAAAAATGAGAAACTAGGGCTAGTTATTCTGCCAGCTTTAGTAAAATTCATTTACTGGCTTGTACAGTCACTGCCTGGATACCAAATAAGTAGAAACTTCATAGCACCTGAAAGAAAATCAACTGGAAAATGTGAAGAGGAAACAGTGACTGGGAAGAATCCTGCAGCTGTTCAAGCTCCAAATTTGGTAAAAGAGATGGCTTCTAGTAATTTAGAGGAAACAATCAAATGTACTCAGAGGTAATTAAAATAAACGAAACACTAAATGCATATATCAACTGAAATAACTAAAAGCTGGAAAAATGAAGAAGCTTTAAACAATTATTCAGATGAACAGATAATTGCAAAAATAAGGGGTCTATTTCTAAATTTTGAAGTTTCAAAACTTCAAATTTCTTATAACTGAGACCTTAAGATCGAAGTTTAGAAAGTTTGAACCATTTAAATGGCGATTGCTGTACTGCACAGAACGGTATATTTACCGTTTTCCTCACTGTAGTGTAATCTCACAGGTGGTATATTTAATTAACAAGGGGTATTGGGGTGCAGAAGGATGCAAAAATGTAACAAAAAAAAAGTTTTTTGTTTTTATATATTTTATTTACATTTTGAAGTTTCAAAACTTCAATATTACAGTCTCGACCATATGAAATTCAAAGTTTTGAAATTTAGTAGTAGACCCAAAAATATGAGGTCAAAATGAAAAAAGAGACTGCTCAAGAAGAGATGTTTAAAAAATAATGGTAGATTAGAGGACAGCATGCAGAAGAAAAACTAAGATTTTCTGCTGTACCAGAAAAACTGGAACGGGCTATACTAATTTTACAAAAACACAAATAAGCAATTGGACTGGTATTCTACAGCAGGATTTGTTAATTGCTAGGCCACATCTTGTGTATGCTCCAAACCTGCCCATGAAAAAGTAGCCAAAACCAGTATTAATAAAGATGCAATCACGCCAGCAGACAAAGCTGATCCTGACAAAACTGTGTCAGAAGGGCACCAGATTAAAACTGAAAATAGAATTTTTGTGGAGAATTGCTACTCACTGTACACCAGGAAGAAGAGAAGCAAATTTGTCGCAGCAATCGCAGAATGTCGAGAGAGAGATGTGAGATTCAAGCTGCTGTATCCAACTGTGTTCAGAATATTTTATCTTGGAGGATCAAAGACATTTTGGATGCAGGACAGGCTAAGGAGGAAATACAAAACGTTTGTCCAACAAAAAGTGAGCCATTAAACAGAAGGGGACTGCTTCCTATTCTTCTGAAAATAAAGCATAAAATGAGACTTTACCAATGAAACTATTTAAAATGGTCCACAGGAAATGCAAAATAGAAAGAAAAAAAGTACAGGAGTTGACTAGAAGAATTGGGAGTAAACTTGAACCAGAGCCTAGTGCTGGAAGATGGAGATGAATGTGAAGAAGACAATTAACATAAAAATTAGTGAATAAATGGAAGACTAAAGTATCAATCACATCTGTGAAATAAGGCTTTAAAAGAAGAAGTGGCTCAGAAATAAAGGGCCTTTGCTGACTGTTAAACTTGTTGGGGGGGGGGGTTGATAGTTATATGCCCCCTTCATATCATGTCATTAATGTTTGGAAGTACAATAAAAGGGGAAAAAGTAAATAAGTAGTATAGGAATTAGGTTCTGAACAGTACTGGTATAAAATTTCACGATACAAACTGCATGTTATATATTAAAGCAGATTTGTGTAGTATGAAGTGATGGGTTATCTAAAATGAATGGGTGAGAGTGAGTCTTCAGTGATTGCTGTATGGGATAAAGATACTAATTTAAGCAAGTATTTTTTTTTTACTTTTAATAAATGTAAGCATTACAATGTAAAGAGATGAAAGACTGGGCAAAAGCATGTTTAAGTTAGTATGGTGCAATCTTCAGCTGACTGGGTGTAAAAGTACACTGATTTGGGTTGAGATGTTTTCCCTTACTTTTATATGATTGAATATCTGGATTTATGCCATTGGCTTAATCTACAAACACATTTAACGTGTAAGCAGGCAGACTTGAAAATAAGACAACTACCCTGTTTTTTTTTTTCTTTTTAATCAAATAAATGTTCATTGTGAGTTAAGAAGTATGCAGCAGAAGGCATTCTGTTCTTGTATTTCCATGGAGACAACCAAAGAATGTGTGTAGGCAATTAGTCTGGAGAGGTTCATAGGTGTGTACTAGGCTAATGGCCCTGGGGCCATTACAAGCCTAGCCAATAGGATTACCCTGGCATCATGCCACCCGACCTCAGTTCCCAGTGCCTCTGTCGAGTAAAGCCAGTGGAGTGATCCCTGGGGTGAATTTTTTTTTATTTCCCAGGTGATGGAAATGTAAAACTAGAAGTTACAAGGCAAGCAGCTCAGTAAAAAAGTAAAGTCTGAAATAAATGTAAGTGAATAACAGATAATGTTCCTATCAGCCTAAATAATTCAGTGCATTTACTCAAACAGTGTATAACTTAGTTTTATTTAAAGACAGCCAGTGCACTTTTTCACAAGGCTAGAAGTTACTGTTTTCTGAAAGTTTGCAATCTGTTTTTCACATCTGGTAGAGGAAGAGATAAGACAAGAAAATGCAGCAATCAGTGTGAGTGGGATCACAGACTGTAACGTGCTTTAGCATGGACAACAATTTTAGGTTAGGTAATACCTGTGTGTACAGCCGTCAGTTTGGGGCAGTTGTTCCTATCAAGAGGTTTACACTTCATTATTTGAAAATGTGCACAGTTTTGTGCATTTGTCTTAAATTAATTAGTTATGGGGGCACATTCTGGGCTGCATTTGGGTTTTTGTTTGAGGGCTTTCACTAAAACAGAGTCTTGAAAGAAGTGGCATAAGTTCAAATGGAGGTAAGGAAGCGCTGTATAAAAGATCAACCTGGCAGACATTAGTGCATAAACGTAACACAAAAGTTAGAAACAGACATTTAAAAAAGCTATGTATAATAGGTGGGAATAGTAACTTCTTATCATAATGGCTACACTACCAATACTATTTTGGAACAGAAACGGTCTCACAGGTATAGACACAAAAAGGAATGAGTACTGAATTATATTAAGAAACGCACAGTGAATATAGCAATGTTACAGGAGACACATTTCAAAAGAAATGAGCATATGAATTCAATAAAGAAAGGATTACAGGATGGACATTCAGCAGCATACCAAAGACAAAGAAAAATGGAAGATAGTTTTACTAATTGCCAGAGGAGCTCAAATAATAATAGAAGAGAGAAAAAAATGGTAGATTTGGGTCAGTAAGGGGCAACTGGCAAGGGAGCAGGATTATACTGGCATGCACTTATATTCCAACTAAAACTGGTATTATGGAGCAGGCAATATTACTTTAAAATGGGGACTGGAACTTGATTTGCAACAGTGAGGATGTATCTGGGGGACCTAGAAAAGAAGATATTTATTTACTTGACATTTGTTGACCGGGTTAGTCTGACTGGGCAGATGCCCTTTTTCAGAGCAGACCTGAGAAGAAAAGCTCCAAAGGATACAATCACAATAATGTACGACAAAAGTAGATAAGCAGAACAGAAAAAATACTCTATATAATTGGTACAAAAATTAAAATTAGAATATATGATCAAAACCACTATCCGGTACAATTAAAAGTTACAATTATATATTCACTAAGAAGTAGATTCAGAAAATGCCATAAGTTTTAGGGTAACATACAATATCCATTCTGGGTAAGATGTGTTGAAATACAGCCTACATTTCTGACAAAAGTGATAGAGGTTAATTTACAATCAGGAATTAGATGTTCAGGTTAAGAAAAGAAAGGGGATTACGCAGGATCAGAGCAATGGCAGGTCCTGAAATTTAACAGGTGTTCTTTTAGAGTTTTCTTGAAGCAGTTTGGGTTAGAAATAGATCTTAAGCTAAGGGGCAGTCTGTTCCATACTTTGGAGACTGAGTGATTACAGAGGAGTTAGCCAATGTTTTTTTTTTTTTTTTCCTTTGGGGAGACTTAGATTTCCAGGAGGTGTTCAGAGCTACAGAGTGTGCGAGTAGGAATATAGAGGGAGACAGGATCAGATTGTGCAGGAGAGAAGTTGGGTTGGTACAGGCAGGAGTGGGTCTGATGTAGTTGAGGAAGGAGTAGATTGTGAAATTCAAGCCACTGTAAGTTTCCTAGAGATATGCAGTGCTGAGAGCGACAAGGTTGATTTGATATGAATCTACCTATTTTATTGTATGTTAGTTCAAGTTTGGACAATTGGAAATTGGCTTGGAGATTATTAAGAATCGGGGCCGCTTACAGTAAGGTAAGGAGTAGGTAGGCTTGAGCAACAGAGAGTTTAGCTTCATTTGAAAGAATTTTTTTATTTCTATAGAGCGGGCCAAGTTCTTGATGGGTCTTTTTGATACAGTTTTGGATATGTAGATCAAATTTTAATTGGTCATCTATTATAACTTGTAGTAGTTTTGTGTGTGATTCAGCATTAATACATGTATTGTTTAGAGAGGAGACAGAGAAGGTAGACTTGTGCTGCTGGAGAGCTTTTGGGAGGAAGAAGAGTAGTCGGGTTATTTCAGAGTTAATTAGGAGTTGGTCAGATGTAAGCCATTTTTCGAATGAGTGGAGTGAGTTTTGGGTAAGGGTGAGGAGGTGGGGGAGACTGTCAGAGTAGGAAATTATAGTGGAGTCATTGGCATATTGTACTAAAGAAGACTGTGAGCAGGAAGAGTCTAGTTGCTACTGAAAATGAAATAATAAGGGTCCAAGAATGGAACCTTGGGGAACCCCTGTTCAGACAGGAAGGAAGGGGGATTACAGCGCAGAGTCATTTTACAGACTGGAATCTGTTGGAGAGAGAGCTAGAGAACTAGAGACAGAGTTTGAGTGATTAAGATCGGATAGTTCAGACAGAAGTAGGTTGCGAGAGACAGTGTCAAAGGATTTTGAGAGGTCAAGGAATAGGCAAGAGAATAATTTGTTATCACAAGATCAAAAGATAGCTTGTATAAAAGATATAAGTGCTGTGGAGGTACTATGGTTAGGGCAAAAGCTGTGTTGAGTTTGTGTAAGGAGATTTTCTTGAAGACGATGTAGTAGCTACTTGTGGATGCATTTTGGATCATGGACAGTGGTGACAGAATGGCTATTGGCCTGAAATTACAGGGGTCAGCAGTTACATTCTTTGTGTAAGTTTATAACAGAATTTCTTCCAGATATCAGGAACAGTGGCCTCTTGAACTGATCTATTAATTAGTATGGAGATGGGATAAGCGATAGCATTTGCTGCAAATTTAAGGAAGAGAGGAAGCAGGTTATCGGCTAATGGGGAGCAAGCTTTGAGTTTGGTGATAAGTGATCTGATATAAGCTGTAGGAATAGGCTTAAGATAAAAGGATGTTGTGTGCATGGAGGGTGAGGGGGGAATGGAAGGGTGGCAACTTATGTCTTTTTTGGTTAACATTTGAATGGAGTAGATGAAAAGGGAATTGAGAAGTATAGCTGTGTCTAAAGCAAAGCTATTGGAAGAGGACCGACTTGGGTGTAAGAGTTTGTTGGTAGTATTCCAGAATTGTTCGGGGTTCGAGTGAGGGTCAGTTTGTGATTTTAGGTAAAAAATTTCTTTTGTCTTGAATAATTTGTTTTTTAGTAGAACTGAGAAGTTGTCTGCAACACAGAAGATCAGAAGATTTCTTCTTTTTTCCAGTTTTTCCAATCATTATCATTCTTGCTCATCAGGGAGCATGTGTCTTGTGTTAACCAAGGGGCAAAATTAAATTTACTTCTAATTCTCCTGATGGGGGGTCTAGTGAGTCTAGAGTGCTTAGAAAGATGGAGATGAATTTGAGAACAGCTTCTTCTAATGAGATGTTATGGAGGAAGGACCAGTTAACAGAAGAGAGTATTTGGATAAAGGTGCACGTTAAAACTGGATAGCTTACAACAGTCTTTATAATGATGGGGTTTACAAATTTGGGGGGGGGGATCTTTGACCTAGAGGTAGGTAGATGGTCACCAAAGCCATCTGACAGTGTAGTGGGGTTTTGGTATAGGTTAGGGTTGGAAACAAGGATCCGATCTAGTGCAGTGCCGGTACTGGTGTGTTTATTCAGGTGAGTGGGTGAAGTAATTAATTGGGAGAAACCAAATAAGTTAATACTAGAAGCTGGTGAGTCTGAGGTTAGTGAACTCCAGTAAATGTTTATGTCACCTAATATAATAGCTTCATAGCAGACAGTTTGAGAGATCCAGGAAAGAAAGTATTCTAGGATAGGAATGTCGTTACCGAGGAAAATATAGATGGTAGCAATAGCAAATTTTGTATGGTTGTTCAATTTGCAGTTTACTAGAAGGACTTCAGTGGGGTAGAAATTTGGTACTGAGAAAGACAGGTGGTACAGGGAGAGCTGGTCCGAGTACTGAATGGCTACACCCCTCTCTTTTTTATTTGGATTGTCCTGACAGATGATTTTATAGCCAGGGGGTAAGATTTCCTTGTCAAATATGTGGGGTTTTAACCAGGTTTATGAGAGGGTGAGAACATCTGCAGTGAAGAGAGATATCCAAGAGTGTAGGTAGGTGACAATTTAACAAACTCTGAATATTGACGTCAATGAAAGTTAGGTGTTTGGAAGTCGAGGAGGTGTGAGTTTGAGAAGAGGTAAATGAGTGGGGTAGAAAGGATGGGGTGGAATGAAAAAGGAAGAGAAGAAGGTGATAGTACCTGGGTTTGGATGAATATCACTAGAGAGTAGTAATTTAAGTAAAGGACATTTAGGTTATGGAAATTTGATGTACAATTAGTGGTATTTTACTTTCAGTTTGGCAGGAGGAGAGGGCTGTAGGAATAGTTTAATTTTGAATGGGTTACTTTTGTTATGACTGAATAGAGCAGGAATAATAAGCAAGGAGAGAGTAACTGAGAAGCTTGATTCTGAGTAGATGAGTGTAAGGGCAGAGTTTATGAGTATTAAGGTGTGATAATAGGATGAAGACAGAGAGAAGAAACAGCAGGGTGGATGTGAGGAAGAGGTGTATCATGTTGAGAGGTAAGTTAATGGCAATTACAGGGATAGTATGAGAGATGAGGCAAATGGATGGAAGGTAGTGTAGTGGTGAGTGAAAAGGAGAAATACTTTTAAGTGTGAATTTGGCCTGACCTGATATGAGGAGTGGTGTCTAAGAAAGTAAGTGTAGATTGGATGGTGTGGAAGGACATTGGGAGTGGCTGGGGGGGAGTGGGAGGGATAGAGTATAAATGTAGAGTATGTAGGGGTGGGCGAGCAAAGTGATCCCAAGCATAGCGAGGGCGAAGGGAGCAGGAAGTACGATATCACGGGAATCTTGAAGAAAAAAAACAATCTAAGAAGCCAAAAGTAGATGATACAGCTGAAATTCTATAAGTTTAAGCTTAGCTGACAGAAATAAGAAAATGAAAGTCAGGATGGCAGTAAACAGAAGTTATTCTCAGAAGGCAGAGGACAGAAAATTTAGGAGGTGGACTAGTTCGGTGGTGTGCTTGTTGCAGTTAAACAGGTATTTGCAGGAAGATAAGGTGCAACATACATCAATTTTTGTTGAGTTTTGCTAGGCTGGATAGTCTGCAGTGAGGAGGTGTTAGTTGTTCCAGATGTGACGGAGGGGATATCTGCACTTTCTTTTTTTTAAGTGAAAGCAGCCTAGATGAGGACAGAGAAAAAAAAAAGGAAAGAAAGTTGTGAGAGGCTAGCTGTTAGTAAGAGTTCTTTTAATTAGTAAGGGAGATGTGTTTCAGCTGTCAGCAAGGGGTACAGGTGGGATAGGGACAGAAAAAAGGTTAGAAAAATAGAGAGGGTAGATTTCTGAAGAAATTTAAGAAAATATTTGGTTGCAAAGATGTGATTTCCATAGTATGAACAGTGAAAGAATTTACATATTATTCCCCAAAGCACAATAACCGGGCTAGACTAGACAGAAATTATATTTCACAAAAAAATATGCATTTAATTGAAAGCTTCCATACCTGTCCAAGAACTATTTCACATCATGAACCAATTATAACCAAGATAAAATCAAGAGTAAAGAAGTAAAAATTAGACACTGGCACTTTCCCAAATACCTGTTACAAAGAGAGCTACTTAAGGAATGGGTTTTGGAAATTATATGAGAGTTATTAGAGAAGATAGAACATTTTTCATAAGTTATAGCTAGAGAAAGGTACAAAACGAGAGTGGAGTTTAAAAATGGTAGAAATAAAAGAAAGAGATATGGTTAAGAAGTCTCCCATTATTTAGAGGGGCTGAGAAAGGTTAAAGTATTGCAGAATAATGGGAATTTCAAAGAATAAGAGGCACTACTGCAGAGTGCTAAAGAAAAAAAATAAGGGATTATCTGGATAATATCCACGAGTTTAGAAAATTTGCTGTTAAGCAACTGTTTTAATAATAACTCCAGAGCACAAAAAACGTCTGGCACAATGACTTAGGCAACAAAAAATAGAAAGTACTGCTGCCAAACTTGGAAGCCTTTAATAAGAAAAATAACCAGAAATCATGTAGAGGTATTAGAGATATTTTGGAAATTTTATGAGAATTTATATAAAACTGAGAGAGATGTGAAAAATCAAGAAAAAGCACATATAGAAAGACTTAAGTCTGCCAACGTTAAAGGTAGATGAGGCTCAACAATTAACAGTTAAGTTAGGAGAATATGAAAAAAAATGGTGACGTATAATCCATCTGTAGGAAATCTCCAGGAATAAATGGTAATCCTGTGGCAGTCTGTAAGGCAGGAGGGAAAGTAAGAGATGGAAGGTTTTGTTCAATAGTATTATAAAAGGAGGGGAAGCACCAACATCCTGGAATAAAGCAGTGATGGCTGTAATACCTAAAGATGGCAAAGACATCACACCCAGCTATATATAGACCCATTTCAATTTTAAATCATGACTACAAATAATAGCTACACAAACGGCAAACATGTTGCCAAAACTGCAATTGCCTTAATATTGCTACACACCCAAGTGTGCTAGCTTCTAGTGCATTTAAAGTTTTTGCTACAGTTTTAACTGCTTTTCCGCAAAAAAAAAAAAAAACAGAAAAAAAAATAGTTCTAAGCTTGTTTCCTGCCTTTCCTGTAACTAAATTTAGTCCAGATACAGATTTGCTGCATCTAGGGCTGTTTTGTAAGTTTCTATGACCCTCCCCAGACCTTTCTGTGTTGGAGGGAAGCCTTCTAGCTCATCAGTAGGAGTGGTAAGCACTAGGTAGCCTATTTACCACAAGAGGAGTGTTTTCTGTCCCGGGAATTGTAGTTTATTGGCAGTTTGGGCAGTTTTTCTGTCTCTTTAAACTTTCTGGTTTAAAAGCCCATGTTTGCATGGGTTTGCACTTGTGTAAGCTCCACTGATCCAGTTTTGGCATCCTGCAGTCTTACAAAAGCAACAAGAGGGCGAAAGAGATGCTCTAAGTGCCCCATTTTGATTTTTTCATAACTTACTGGTCTCTGCACTTTTTTGTTGTTTTTAATTTATCTGCATTTATTTAACCTGTATTTGCCTTAATATTGCAACAAACTCAAGTGTGCTAGCTTGTACTGTAGTTGAAGTGCTTTTTGCTACTGTTTTAGCTGCATTTCTGCAAAAAAAAAAAAAAAAAGTTCTAAGCTTGTTTCCCGCCTTTCCTACTAGTTTAGTCCAGATACAGATTTGGAGTATCCAGGACTACTCTGTAAGTTTCTGAGCCCCCCAGACCTTTCTGTGTTGGAGGGAAGCCTTCTAGATTATCAGTGGGAGTGGTAAGTACTAAGCAGCCTATCTACCAAAGAAACTGTAGTTTATTTGCCATTTGGGCAGTTTTTCCAACACTTTCAACTTTCTGGTTTAAAAACTCGTATTTGTGCAGTTTGTGCAGTGGCGCTCAGCCGAGGTAAATTATTACCGGTGCAAGAAAGTCTGCTCTTCAATTTTTCCCTTAGAACATGCTTGTTCAATTTTATTTATTTCTTGCACTTCAATTAGCTTAATTGGCTAGCACTTTAACAGGCTTTTGTAGCATTTACTTTAGCACACTTAGATGCTATCAGCACTAGCTGTTCCTATGCAGTAACAGCACCAGTACTCATTAGTTATGACCACCCCTTCTGGTATGATTGTAGGGCAATTTCCTGTGCTTTCTCCTGCTAACCTGCTGCACTTGGGCATTTTGAGACAGTCTGGCAACTGTCTAATGTACACAGACAACCCTCTCCTCTTACCTCCCAACACTTATACATGAGAGATGCACTTATATCACCAAACTGGAAGCAATGCACACTCCAACCAAGACAGGACAAGCTGGTCAAGAGGAGGAGGTCAACACCTGCAACTCACTACACAGAACACACAGCCCTCCAAAACACCAATCATCACAACCCACACAGAGAAACACAAATCATACTCCCACCTTCACAGAGGCTCTCAATAAAAATTTATGCAAACAGAGACCCCCTGAGACAGAAATGCACTCGACCACCAACAACACATCATCAACCCCAGAACACACAGCTCACCACCACAGTGTGCCCCTCAACCTAAGCCCTTAAGGCAAAACACTTTGCCTAATATACTAATCATAGGAGACTCAATTGTGAGGCACACTGATGTCCCACTCGCTAGGTTGAACAAAGAGCAGGTGACAGTTGTCTGTCGGGTGCCAGGATCCGCCACATAACACATGCACTCAAGTCACTCCACAACAAGTACAAATATGAGTCAGTCATTGACAGAGTTTATATTTATTTATTAATGTGATAGGGCCCTTGGGGGGGAGGGGCACCGTTGGCATTCAATCTGTTGGCCAGTATGTTGGCTATATCTGTTGGCTCAGTATAGGAGGTGCCATTGTGCAATAACTCAGAGTAAATCTGGTGGCGGATCCTGGCACCCGACAGACAACTGTCACCTGGTACCCACCTAAAAGCTGCATTGTCCAAAGCAAAGAATACAGCATCCATGGAATCTGATAATATCCCCTGGCTTTATCCTACATGAACTACAAAATGAAATGGCACCACATCTGTGTGCCCTGTTCAATCACAGCCTTACCTCAGGCTATGTCCCTAACGAATGGTACACTGCTACAGCTCAATAAAGAGGAGCAACTACAGACCCTGGGAACTATTGCCTCATTAGCCTGACAAGTCTGGTATGCAAAGCTTTGCAGCGCATCATCATGGACCTGCTTAACAAAAATCTCCAAACTCTTGACCCCACACAGTTTGGCTTTGTCAAGGGGAGATCCTGCCTGCTGAACCTGGTTGACTTCTTTGAGGCAGTCACCAAGGCTGTGGTGAGGGTAAGGCAGTGGATATAGCCTACCTTGACCTAGCCAAGGCCTTTGACACTATTCACCACTCAGGTACCACTGATAAACTCACAAAAGCCAGCAAACGGTCCCCAAGGCTTTATTGAATTAAATAAAGTGTCAGGAAGACACTATATCATACTCTCACCATCATAAATATGAAAAATACATGCCTCAAACTAGTTTCGGTAAAATACCTTCTTCAGTGAGGAAAATAGCAAACATAACTCCATTCATCAGACTCCATATTTATATAATTGCTTAGCCAATAGACAAATGGCTAGCACTTAACTGCAAATTTAAAGTATGCAGAACATTTAAAGAAAATGCACTTCCAAAAAACATTTGTTGTTAATTGCAAAAACACACAAACTGTGTATGAATAATACTGAATCAACATAAATACATTGATATAGCCCAGATATAGTGTTTGATACCATATAAATATATATAGTAATTTATAAATGGTCATTTAATCCAGGTGGAAATAAGGCTCCCAAGTGTATAATCCAATATTTTTCTTTCTTGCTAAGAATACTCTGCCAACCTAACTGATTTTGTCTATTTCCCTGTACTTTGTCAATAACAGTAAATATAAATTTTGCAGATGAATGCTTAATAGTATGTTGATACAGGGCATTACTGATTTTGTGATTGCGAATATCACTACGATGTTCTCCTATTCGGATTCTTAGAGACCGTGAGGTTTTGCCTACATAAAAGGCCTGGCAATGGCATGTAGCTAAATAAATCACCCAACTAGTTGAACAATTTGCAAATATACGAGTGTCAAATATCTTACTAGTATTAGCACTAGAGAATTCTTTAATTTTATTTATACTTCCACAGGAGGAACAGTGGCCACAAGGGAAGGTCCCCAAAAGCTCATCCCCAGTGATAGTAAGTTGTCTATGTGTTGCACCCCCACTATCCCGATGTTTATAGTGGGAAAATAACATACCCAAAGTTTTGCCCCTCCTGTAGGAAATGGAACATTGTTCAGTCAATATATGACGAAGATGATCATTTGCCATAAGAATGTTCCAATTATTGTTCAACACATTTCTGATAAGTTGGTGATTTTTCCCAAAGGTAGTAATGAATCTAATGGTATCTTCCCTAACACCATCCTTCTTTTGATATTGTAAAAGATCCAATCTCTGCTGTTGATCTGTCCATACCCTTGCTCTAGAAATGTCCCTATATGGATAGCCTCTATCCAAAAATCTCCTATTTAAATCCTGTTTAGCATCTTCATAATCTACCGGAGATGAATTAATACGTTTAATACGTAAATATTGTGATTTTGGAATGTTGCGGATGGTGTGACGTGGGTGCATACTTGAAGAGTGAAGTAACGTGTTAAACTGTGGATATTTCCTATGTATTTTTGTATTTAGGGTATTGTCCTCATTACGATATACCGTAACATCCAGAAAGTCAATGGTTGACTTATGATATGTTACTGAGAATTCAATACCCCAAATATTGCTGTTCAGATGTTCCACAAATTCCATCAGATAATCTACATCCGCACGCCACACCATCCAGCAATCATCAAGATAGCGTCTCCAAATATCCATCTCCTCTAAATAAATGTTGTGCAGGGGATCATATATAAGACATTCCTCCAGGTATGCCATAAAGAGGTCGGCATATATTGGGGCAAAAGAAGCCCCCATGGCTGTACCTCTTAGTTGCCAATAACAATCACCCTGAAAGAAAAAAACATTCTTATTGAGGACATGCTCGGACATACATACTAATAGGGTGTTAAATCCTGGTGGATAGAGATCAGATCTTTGAAGCCAATAGTCTAACGCCTGTAGACCAGCCCAATGGGGGATACTTGTATACAAAGATTTCACATCTAAGGTACACATTATCCATTCTGGATCTAACTGTGTGTCAACAATAATGTTGAGAAATTCTGTTGTATCCTGTATACGAGCCCTAACCATGGGCAGTAATGGCTTAAGGTATGATGTTAGGAAAACCGATAAAGGTTCTGTAAGGGATCCATGTCCAGACACAATAGGTCTCCCAGGGGGAGCAGTAATAGATTTGTGGATTTTAGGTAGCAAATACAGAATTTGTTTTTGTGGATCACTAACTTGAAGATGTTGGGCAGTCTTTTGTGAAATGATTCCTTCTTGTACAGCCTCTTGGATAAATAAATCAATGTCCGATTTAAACCTAGGAGTTGGATCTATCCCCATGTGCATGTAGCACTGTGTATCTGACAATTGTCTCAATCCTTCCTGTACATAATAATCAGTGTTCAAAACAACCACTGCACCCCCTTTGTCCGCTTGAATAATTACAATTTTCTGATTTTGTCTCAATTCTGAGAGAGCTTGTCTCTCCAAAGTGGTGATATTATCATGAGCTATATTGGTATCAAAATGTGGGAAATGCAAGTCCCTCAGTACTGCTTGTTGAAAGATCCCTACGTTCTTATTCATAGGAGGTTGAAATGTTGATTTTTTAAAAATAAAATCAGTAGATCTTTGAGTAGAAAAGTTGTTCTGATCATTGAAAAAAATTTTTAAATTCAACTTTCTACAAAATTCTAACACATCAACTGATACCAAATAATGGTCAGAGAAAAAACTGGGGACAAATCCCAATCCTTTATTAAGAATACAATGTTGTTCTTTTGTAAGTGTATGGTCTGACAGATTTAAAACATTGTCAAATGGTTCTACTATTTGTTCAGCAATGCCTGGACTAGCCCTGTCATGGAATCTGTATTCATGTCTACTCTTATGTTTCCTCCCCCCTCGGGATTTCCCAACATATCTAAAGGGAATTTTGATTGAGTTTTCTTTTTTAGAGGTGATTGAACGCTGGTACCTCCCTCGCTGTCAGTGTAGGATGACTCCTCTCCTGATGTACTAGTATAGCTCAAATCATGTTGTTTCAAAATGGACCTAGGTCTTTTCTTAGATCTTCCTCCATTCACCCCAGATCCCAGAATCGTACACTTCTTTGAACCTGAAAGGGTTGACCTCTCTCATAATCATGTGTATCCCTAGAAAATTTTTTAAGTTTCCTGTCTTTCACCATATTATCATAGGTCGTCAGTTCCTTGGACAACCGCTCAACACAACTAGGATATTTAGTACTATCTTTGTATTTTTGGCATTCCTTACTTAGATCATGTACCTCCTTGAGCAGAACGTCCACTGTTCTCTCATAGTAATCTAATAGAATTTTAACAAATACCATTGAACCCTTCCTCAGGGCATCATCCCATTCCTCTGTAAGTCTCTGTTCAGATCTACCTACAAGAGGACGTAGCTTAATACGAAGACCTCTGGGTGCCAAACCTTTATGAAAATAGGCCTTGAACAACCTCAAGTGCCAAATATTAGCTCTAAGGCCCCTGAGGCCCTTATCTAACCTGCGGAATGCCAAATCACAACCCCCTTCACTATTGGTGTTGTTTGTACTTGGGTTGTTGCTTGGGACATCTTCCAAGCCAAAAATGGCTATATCTTCCCTATCAGCACACAACCCCTGTAGTATTTGATCTAAATCCATATTAAAATGCTATGTGTTAAGCAGTTATCCAAGGAAGTGGCCCAATGTAGGGATCAAGTAGATTCAAGGATCAAGAAATAAGTGATGAAGGTCTACTACTAAATTTAGATGTAAATAGTATCATCCAATCATGAACCTGATTCCATATGTCATTCAATTGTATTATATAGCAAACAACAAGTGGAAGGAGTCACCCACCATACACTGATATGATACTCTTACATATCCCTTAGGTTATTCTAGAAACATCAAACTACTGTAGGGTTGACATTTAACAATACCAAACAGTATAGTTATAACAAAATCCCATAGAAATGTGACTTAAACAAAAAATATGGTTCACTAATCACAAATATTAGTAAATTGCAATAATACAAATCACAACCTTCAATAGACTATAAACATAGTACAATGGTTATATGCTCTGAGGTACAACTAATAAATTAGGGGAATTGAACACACAAACTCAGATATTCAGATAACTATTCAGTTTAAACAATATCACCATATATTAATAACATACTCCATTATTTGCCAGTTGTACATATGTAAATAGTTTCAAAGTAAAGATAACCAATCTGTGTACTTTCTTGACTCTTATAGAGTCTATAAGTTGGAAATGTATGATTATAAACAAACTTTAATGTGTGATTAGTCCCCACTCGAAAATATACAAAAAATGATGGTAAATATTAAAAGTGTCTATATATATATGTCTCCAATGACCACAACAGAAATGTAGTTCAACGACAAATTACAACACCAGATCATAAGATTTAAACATTCATATACATACAATCACATTTGTAATATGTATAATGACAATCCAATAGTGTCCAATAGCCCTTATATGTTTAATAAACTTTTGTCAGGCATAAATGCAATAATAAATTAAATAAATTTACTAATTGCAATAGACATATGTTCCATGAACCCATATAATATCCGGGTTCATAAACAATTCAAAGTAGAAAGAAATAAATCTCCCTATGCAAATATACATATATCATGACCATAAAGTATATAACATGCTTATAAAGACCATACTAATGCACTTGGTTACAAACCAGAACCTCATTACATATAGTCATAGATGCATGTTAAGAAAGCATATCACATAAGCCCTAAACAGAAGTCACAAAAAAAGGGACTTAATTGGTACCAAAAAAGGCTTAGCATATACCTATATTCAAACTTCTTATAGCCGAGATATAATGAATAATCTAAATATCTCAAAAATTGAAGTGATTGTGGATAATAAACATAACTCGATAGAACTGTTAATCTGTTCCAATAACATGTCGTAATGTAAACTCACATTTAAACATGGTTCCACATAAACATGACACCTTCATATAAGATTGTAGTCCAAGTCACATTAATGGCTGATATTCACAACCATATTAGCTGAAAAAATATTGTCCCAATCCAAAAGAAAAGTCCAAGAAGAAACCCGTTTAGCGATACACCCTCACAGACAAAGCGCCATTATTGTCAAAACATAAGCGTTCTCATGCTCTCCAACGAACGCTAGTAGGCCCAGAGTAGTTCGCTGATGACATTCCTACAAAAAGTTCCTGAAATAGTTCCAAACACAGGAATTGTAGTATACACAAATTAAGTCCAAACGCGAACCCCTTCCAAAAAATGTGTTTACACAAAAAAGCGAAACCAACCCTGCCGAAAAATAAGCGTTCTGTTGCTCTTCACTGAACGTTAGTAAACCAAATATAATTCACCAATGGCGTTTCTGCAAAGGTCCCCCGAGTGGTACAACCACTATACAAGTTGTTCAACAAAAGTAATAAACAAATATATGATCCCTTCTAAAAAGTTTGTAGTATTCTTGGTAGACGACCAAAATATGTGCTCTGATGTAGCAAGTTAAACACTTTACTTGTCACATAAAGCGTAACAGTCTATTCAAGACAGGGAGCTGCAGAATTATAAAAAGACCAAAATTATGAAAAAATAAGTCACCATTCCTTAGCGATCAATAACTGGAAAGTGCGATAAGTAAAATAAAGCCCTCGATGAATGGAGAAAGATCCAATAGTCAGGGGAGAGGAGTCATCTCTTCAACAGCCAGGGAACCAGCGCCAACAGTGAGGAGAACACTTCAGTGACACACAAACCCACGCACGTTCAAGCTTGCACGGCCCAACATCATCACTAGAAACAAACAAAAGCCAGCAAACGGTCCCCAAGGCTTTATTGAATTAAATAAAGTGTCAGGAAGACACTATATCATACTCTCACCATCATAAATATGAAAAATACATGCCTCAAACTAGTTTCGGTAAAATACCTTCTTCAGTGAGGAAAATAGCAAACATAACTCCATTCATCAGACTCCATATTTATATAATTGCTTAGCCAATAGACAAATGGCTAGCACTTAACTGCAAATTTAAAGTATGCAGAACATTTAAAGAAAATGCACTTCCAAAAAACATTTGTTGTTAATTGCAAAAACACACAAACTGTGTATGAATAATACTGAATCAACATAAATACATTGATATGGCCCAGATATAGTGTTTGATACCATATAAATATATATAGTAATTTATAAATGGTCATTTAATCCAGGTGGAAATAAGGCTCCCAAGTGTATAATCCAACATTTTTCTTTCTTGCTAAGAATACTCTGCCAACCTAACTGATTTTGTCTATTTCCCTGTACTTTGTCAATAACAGTAAATATAAATTTTGCAGATGAATGCTTAATAGTATGTTGATACAGGGCATTACTGATTTTGTGATTGCGAATATCACTACGATGTTCTCCTATTCGATTCTTAGAGACCGTGAGGTTTTGCCTACATAAAAGGCCTGGCAATGGCATCTAGCTAAATAAATCACCCAACTAGTTGAACAATTTGCAAATATCACAGTGTCAAATATCTTACTAGTATTAGCACTAGAGAATTCTTTAATTTTATTTATACTTCCACAGGAGGAACAGTGGCCACAAGGGAAGGTCCCCAAAAGCTCATCCCCAGTGATAGTAAGTTGTCTATGTGTTGCACCCCCACTATCCCGATGTTTATAGTGGGAAAATAACATACCCAAAGTTTTGCCCCTCCTGTAGGAAATGGAACATTGTTCAGTCAATATATGACGAAGATGATCATTTGCCATAAGAATGTTCCAATTATTGTTCAACACATTTCTGATAAGTTGGTGATTTTTCCCAAAGGTAGTAATGAATCTAATGGTATCTTCCTAACACCATCCTTCTTTTGATATTGTAAAAGATCCAATCTCTGCTGTTGATCTGTCCATACCCTTGCTCTAGAAATGTCCCTATATGGATAGCCTCTATCCAAAAATCTCCTATTTAAATCCTGTTTAGCATCTTCATAATCTACCGGAGATGAATTAATACGTTTAATACGTAAATATTGTGATTTTGGAATGTTGCGGATGGTGTGACGTGGGTGCATACTTGAAGAGTGAAGTAACGTGTTAAACTGTGGATATTTCCTATGTATTTTTGTATTTAGGGTATTGTCCTCATTACGATATACCGTAACATCCAGAAAGTCAATGGTTGACTTATGATATGTTACTGAGAATTCAATACCCCAAATATTGCTGTTCAGATGTTCCACAAATTCCATCAGATAATCTACATCCGCACGCCACACCATCCAGCAATCATCAAGATAGCGTCTCCAAATATCCATCTCCTCTAAATAAATGTTGTGCAGGGGACCATATATAAGACATTCCTCCAGGTATGCCATAAAGAGGTCGGCATATATTGGGGCAAAAGAAGCCCCCATGGCTGTACCTCTTAGTTGCCAATAACAATCACCCTGAAAGAAAAAAACATTCTTATTGAGGACATGCTCGGACATACATACTAATAGGGTGTTAAATCCTGGTGGATAGAGATCAGATCTTTGAAGCCAATAGTCTAACGCCTGTAGACCAGCCCAATGGGGGATACTTGTATACAAAGATTTCACATCTAAGGTACACATTATCCAGGGGGGAAAAGGGCTTTCAGAAAAATGTTGAATGGGGGGAAATCCCAATTGGTTTAAAACAACTTGAATTTTCCAAAATGTAAAGGGTCTTTAAAACTCCAAATTTTAATATGTCCAAAACAAATTTGGATTTTCCCCAAATTCCCAAAACTTTACTGCTTGGGCCAAATTTTTTGGACATTAAACCCTTTCAAAACCACGTTTTCCCTTTTTTCCCCTTTAAATTACTTTCTGGTTTTGGGGTCTTAAGGTTCCAAATTTTAAATTATTTTGACACATTGATCCCAAAAAGGAAAAGGTCCTTAGGTTAAAAATTTTTTAAAGATCCCCTTGGGGGGTTTTAACCTTTGGAAGGTTAAAGTTGATTTTTAAAATTAAACCCCTTTTGTAGATGTTCGACATTTAAAAAATTTTTTCTTTCATATATGGAACCAAAGGTCAGAGAAATAAACCCCCCTTTATTAAATAATGTTTTCTTTGTAAAGGATTTGAGATTTAAAATTTCTGTCTACTTTTTCACATGCCGATGGTATTGAATCTATCATGTCACCTTATTTTTTCCCGGATTTAACAATCTAAAAATTTTATTATTTTCTTTAAGGTAATTACCTTTCTGTCATTAATGCTCTATACTGTAATAAATCATTTGTTTAAATGGACCTAGGCTTTTTAAAATCTCCTCCATTCAAGGGTGTTGAATCTAAATTTTTTAACCTGAAAAATCCTTATAAGTGTTCAAAAATTTTTTTCTTTCTTCACCTTTTACAATTTTTCCTTTCCTCAACAAACTTTGGATATTTAGTAAATTTGATTTTGGCATTCCTACTTGGGGTATTACCTCCTTGACAAGCCCCGTTCCCCCAAAATTAATTTATTAATACTAATTGACCCTCTAGGGGAAATTCTCCTAGTTTGTTCAATCCACCAGCCCGAATACGTAGGTTTTTTAGTTGGTGCACTTTTAAAAATTAAAACTTTAAAAGGCCAAGTTCCCCTGTTTTAGGCCGAATAACTGATAATTAAACCCCTTCATAAAGGGGTTACTTGGTTAATGCTTGAACAAGGGTTAAACTAAAAAAAAATTTCTTTTAAAATAAAATAAACATTTCAAACTTTAAGAAAGGTTATCCAGAATTTTCCCCTTTTTTGGGGAAAGGTTTGTTTTGGATGAAAATTTTAAGGGTTTTTTTTAAAATTTTTTTAAATTTGTTTTTTCTACCTGTTTTCCCTTTCATTCTTTTTTTAAAAAATTAAAAACCCAAAAAGGGGGAAAATCTCCCTATCAGCAGAAATAAAACTATTTTAAAGGTTATTCTAAAACAAAAATACTTAAGGTTAATTTTTAACCCAAAAGTAAATTTTAAAAAAAATTTTTTTTTAAAAGGGGTAAACAAAAAATTTCAACTTACCAAAATATAGAATTGCAATTCAAAAAATTAATTTGCTTTAAAATTTGTATTTTATTGCCTTTAATTTAATATTAGTTGTTTCCCACCCGTTTTTGTTCATTCGTTTAAACAATTTAAAAACCCAAAAAAACATCTCCTTTTTGGCCCGGGAAATAAGAAATGTTTAAAAGGATAATAAACAAAAGGTACTTTTTAACCTTTTAACAAAGTTTGGGTAGGAATAAAAATTTAAGGGTAAAAAAACATTTTTAAAAAAAAACCAAAAGGTATAAAATTGCTAATTTGCTTAAGGAAAAGGAAATTTTTGTTAAAAATTTTTTACCCTTTTTATATTTTAAACTTATTTTTTCTTACCTTTTGTTAAAATTTTTTTAAAGCAATAAAATTCCAAAAAAACCCCCAATTTTTTTTTGGGCAGGCAAAATTTAATTTTTTAATTTAAATTGTCTTGTTAAAAACCCTTTTATTTCCGCTCTATTTTAAATTTAAAATTATTCTCCCTATTCACTTATTATAATACAAAAATACTTTTAAACCACCCCCAATTATTTTTAAACCACCTACATATTTCATAGACCCTAAAAAGTAACCACTTTAAACCCCCGGTTTAAAAAGGGACTTAATAAAACCAAAATTTTTAAAAATAAACTCAATTACCCCTTTCATATTAATTTTATCACATAAGTGATTTTTAATTTTTCTTTTTCATCCCCTATAGAAATTTTCTTTCCAAAAATTCCTTTTTAAATCCAATTTTAATTTTTACTTTTAAACCAGCACTTCTCTAAGATTATTTCCGTACATTTAGATACACCCCAAAGGCAAATTTCCGTCCCATCCGGGAATTTTTTAAATTTTTTTCTATCCCTTTTACAGCAAAAAACCCTTTATTTTCCTCTGCTCAGCTGTAACCTAAATTTTGGGATGGCAATTGCCCCATGACCTACAAAATTCCCCTTAAAAAACCCAAAACAGGAGAGATCAATATTTGGCCAAACGGACACCCTTCAAATAGGTGGCAAAAGCAAAAATTCCAAAACTTTGCCTCTACTAGTACCAAAATTTAAATTCCCTCACAAAGGCCCAATGGCCCTATCAAAATTTTCCAAAAAAGAACACAAAAGACCCCAAAAAAACTCGGAAAACACCCAAAATAGCCTCCAAATAGAAGGGAAACATTTCCGCCCTTAAAGGGAAACACAATTCCAAAACAACTAGAAATTTACCCCAAAAAAAGAAAAATGGGGCCCTTCCCAAATAATAAGGAAAGGGGCCGTAAGTTGGCCCTAGAATGGAAAGATAGCATCAGGGCCCAAAGAGGTCAAATTATCAGCAGCCAGCGGAACCCTGAGGGAAACCCCCTGGACACAAAAGAGAATTGAGGAGCTCTCTGATAAGCCAGGGAGATGCCCCAAGGCTTTTTTAATTAAAGAATGAGCCCCAAAACAATTAAATATAAATTTAAAATTTCCCCAAACTTGGGGTTTTTTAAAATCCATTCTTCGTGGGAAATGCAAAAAAACCCCTTCATAGCCTTATGTACCTGGGGTCGAAATTTGGGAGGGCCCTTAACCAAATTTTTAGGGAAGGGAAATTTAAAAAACCCCCCAAAAAAAAAAAGGAAAACAACAATGTGTAATGCAGAATCTAAAACTCAAAATGACCCCGAGGGCCTTTAGTTGGGAAAAATAATTTTGAATTTAAAATTTAACCTGGAAAAAGGCTCCCCGGTTAACCCTTTTTCTTTTTTGCAAAATCGCCAACCAAGAGTTTTTTCCTTTTTTTCAAAACAAAAATTTAAAATTTTTTTAGATGAAACAAAATTTAAAAAATTACGGAAGGGAAAACCCCCCTTTCCCCTCCCACAAAACCAAAAAAATGCAAATAACTTTAAGGCCAAAATAGGGTAGTTCCCAAATAGGATGGCAAACCTCAAGGAAAGGGTTCCAACACAATGAAATTCACAATAATCCAACCCAAACTCCAAAAAACCCCAAAACAACCCCCTGCAAAAATTAAAAAAAAAGGGGCCACCAAAGAGAACCCAAAAACCCCCATGCAACCCGATTTAAAACCCCAACAAGTTTTTCAACAAAAGTTAAAAAAAAATGCCCCAAAAGTTTTGTATTTTTTAGCGACCAAATGTGCTCGATGAGAAGAAAAGTGTCACATAAAACTCCGTCCAAACCGGGACTGCAAAATAAAGGCCAAAAAGGGAAAAAAAATCACCCTTCCTTGCGGTAATAACCCGGAAAAAGGGGTAATTTGGCCCCCATGAAGGGGAAAATTAAAGTCCGGGGGGAAAATACCCCAGGCAGGAACCCGGAACCTTTAGGAGAACACTTCAGTGACCACAACAGTAAGTTCACCCAACATTACACTGGGCAAACAAAAGGGACCAAAAGGTCCCCGGGTTTTTTGAAAAAGTGCAGGAGGGGTTTCAACCCCTTTACCTCTAAAATTGAAATTCAAGGCCCCCCACTAAATCCTTTTTAGGAGGAAAAAACAAACCTAACCCCCTCAGACCAAAAAAGCTAGCCCAAAAGCAATGGCTAGCCAATGCAAATTTAAATATGCAGAACTTTAAAGGCCCTTCCAAAAACATTTTGTTTTGCAAAACAAAACCTTTTTAAAATCCCGAACAACCCAACATTGGTTACCCATATAGGTTTGGCCAAAAATTAAATAAAAAAAGGTATTAATCCATAAAAAGCCCCAAGTGATTCACATTTCTTCTGGAAAAATCCGGCCCAATTTAAAATTTGGCATTTTTTGAAATTTTTCAATAACAGATTTAAATTTCAGGAACCCAATGGGTTTTGAAACAGGGCATTTTGATTTTTTATTCAAACACTACATGGTTTTTCCAAATTTATTAAGACCTGGGGCCTACAAAAACCCCGGCCCAAAAAAATGGAATTATAAACCCAAAAATTGGGAAAAATTTGCAAATCACAGGGAAAATCTTACTAGATTACATAAGGGAACAATTTAAACTTCACAGAGGGAAATCCCCAAGGGAAAATCCCAAAACTAAACCCTGTGAAATTTCCCATCCACCCCCTACCGAGTTAAGTAAAATAACATTCCCAAAGTTTTCCCTTCTAAAAAATGGCTTTTAGCCCAGACGAAAGATCAAGCCCGGGAAATTTCCCAAAATTTTTCAAAACATTCTGATAGTTTGGGGAATTTTTCCCCAAAGGAAAAACAAAGGTTTTTCCAAAAACCTCCTTCTTTGAATTAAAAATCCAACCCGGGAAGCCATACCCGTTTGAAAAATTTCCCCCAAAAAAAAGCCCCCCCAAAAACCCTATTAAAAACTTTAAAACTCTTTATAATCACCAGAGAATTTTAAGAAAAAAGTAAAATTAGGAATTTAAGGGTTCTTCATTTGAAGTAGAACTGAAACTGGATATTTTTATGATTTTGATTTAGGTATTGTCCTCAACATCCAACATAAACTGGTTTACAGGTTTTGACTTTCCCCCAAAAGGGTTTCAGATGGCCCAAATTCCACGAAATTAAGAAAGCCCCCAAAGCAAAAACAAGATAGGGCCTATTCCCCTTTGTTGTCAGGGGGCCCAAAATTTAACCCCCAGGAGCTAAATTGCTTAGGACGTACCCATGGCCCAACTGTTCCAATAAAAAACCCCGGAAAAAAAACCCCGGGGAAAAGCCCAATTTCTTTCAAAGGGTTTAAATCCTGGGGATAAATGGGCCCTTTTAAAAAGCAAGTTTGCCCGCCCTTTGGGGGTCCTTTTCCCAAAAATTTCCTTAAGGCAATTATCCTAAAAAATTTGGGGCTTTAGAAACACAGCCAATGCAATGGGGAAGATCCAACCCTATTTTTTCAGCCTTGATTTATTTTTTTCCCGGGTTCAAGAAAAATCATTTCACAAATCCCAACATCCAAGAGGGTTCCCCAAAAAAAATTCTGATTTTCACCAAACCACAAATCTATTCTGTCCCTGGAGACCTATGTGTCTGGACAGGTCCCTTCGGGCCCATCTTTTTCATCTACCTTAGCCAAAACCAGGAGGGTGTATAGGTAAAAAAATTTTCCCAAATTAAATTTTTCCAAGTTAACCAAATGGGAAAGTTACCTTAGAGTGAAATTTTTTTTACGTTCCCCAGGGCTGGCCCAAAGGGGAAATTGGGCCCAAAAATCTGATCCCTAACAGGATTTAAAACCCCCATTTAAAAAAGGGGCCAACATGCTCAAAAGAAGTTTTTTTTCCCCGGGGAATTGGAATAAAAGGTCGCATGGGGCCCTTGCAAAGGAGGAATTCCCTTTCCCCCCCAAAATTAAACCCGTGAGAACGTCTTAAAAAAAAAAACCACCCTGGGACCGGGGGCCCCCGGGGTCTAAAAGAAAAAACCCCCCGGGAAATTTTAACATGCTTATTGGATCGTACCCAGGGGGGGCCATGCAATGGGCCCCATTTCCGGGGGTTCCCCCAGCCCCTAAAATTACCCCCAAGCTTAAAGTTATTCAAACGGGGAAATCTAATGGACCCAAAAAAAACGGGGAATTTGCTTTTTATCCCCCCATTTTTTTGTCGGAGACATGTTCTAAACTTGGTTTTTTTTAAAACAGTCCCAAACCTTTATAAAAGGGCATTACGCCATGTTGGCGAACCGATACAAAACCCCTCATATTGAAAAACCATAGTTAAATGAAAATACAAAAAGAGGGGTTGAAACTTGATACAAAACCCAAAGGGCGGTTCGGCGATTGTCAAAGCCTGTCCTTTTCCCAAAGGGTACCTATTTTTTTGGCATTCTTTTAAAAACCCAAAAAAGGAGGGTTATGGCAAAAATTTTTCAGATGGCCTCCCCAAAAAAAACACTCTAAAGATACCTTTAGGGGGGTCTAAAAAGGGATCTTGCCAACCATTAAAGAAATGAAAAATGAAGTCTATTGGGAAAAAAAGGTTATACTAAAATGGTGGAACCACTGAACAGAAAATTTGGGAGGGGGCCCGGGTTATATAGTCCATTGACCCCATGTAGTAAAGTATTAGGAAACCTTCAACCCCAATATAAGGGTTTCCATCAAATAAAGGGGAGGCAAGCCCCATCTCACACCCCAAACCAATATTAGTAAAGATTAATTATCTCCCGAATTGAGAGCTAAAGGAAAAAGTTTGGAAAAAGGGGTTAAAAATTTTCCCTACCCCCGGATGAAAAAACCCACCCTTTTTCGCCCTTCCCTTAGAGGTGTTTGAAATACAAATTAAAACCCCAATTTGGAAATCCACCTAAAAATTTGTGTGACCAAAGGAATTCCTAAGGCAAATGGACATGGGGGGGGGATAATTACCCCCCCAAAGTCCTTCTGGGAAAAAATGGTATTTCAAACCTCGTGGTTGTTCAAAGAAACTTCCCAATATGGGGATGAGTTGGGATTCCTGTGCACTGTCCGGGAAAAGATAATGGGTATAGTTCCCCATACTAAAGGGGTGGCGTAAGCCACAAAACTATGGGCTAGGCTTGTAAATGCCCTCGGGCAGATAGCCTAGTATGAACCTATGAACCTATGAACCTAAAACCTCACAGTCTCTAAGAATCCGAATAGGAGAACATCGTAGTGATATTCGCAATCACAAAATCAGTAATGCCCTGTATCAACATACTATTAAGCATTCATCTGCAAAATTTATATTTACTGTTATTGACAAAGTACAGGGAAATAGACAAAATCAGTTAGGTTGGCAGAGTATTCTTAGCAAGAAAGAAAAATATTGGATTATACACTTGGGAGCCTTATTTCCACCTGGATTAAATGACCATTTATAAATTACTATATATATTTATATGGTATCAAACACTATATCTGGGCTATATCAATGTATTTATGTTGATTCAGTATTATTCATACACAGTTTGTGTGTTTTTGCAATTAACAACAAATGTTTTTTGGAAGTGCATTTTCTTTAAATGTTCTGCATACTTTAAATTTGCAGTTAAGTGCTAGCCATTTGTCTATTGGCTAAGCAATTATATAAATATGGAGTCTGATGAATGGAGTTATGTTTGCTATTTTCCTCACTGAAGAAGGTATTTTACCGAAACTAGTTTGAGGCATGTATTTTTCATATTTATGATGGTGAGAGTATGATATAGTGTCTTCCTGACACTTTATTTAATTCAATAAAGCCTTGGGGACCGTTTGCTGGCTTTTGTTTGTTTCTAGTGATGATGTTGGGCCGTGCAAGCTTGAACGTGCGTGGGTTTGTGTGTCACCACTGATAAACTCACCAAACTAGGTATCAATCCTTACATCACTAGTTGGGTTGCAAACTGGCTCACAGACAGGACCCATGGAGTGAAAGTTGCAGATTCTAAGTCAGACTGTTGACCAGTCACAAGTGGAGTCCCACAGGGCTTGGTCCTGGGCCCGTTCCTGTTTGGCATCTTCTTCTCAGAAGTCCAGGCCAACACAGATGGACTCTGGCTGACCAAGTTCGCTGATGACTGCAAGCTAGGAGTCATTATCAACTCGCCAAGTGATGCAGACATCCTACAAAAGGGCCTCTCAGACCAATGACTGGTGTCAGAACCAAGGCTTGAAGCTTAACGCCAAAAAAATGCATCATCATCCCCTTTGGAAAAACTCAGTTCCAACAAATTACCACGTTGATGGGAGCTCAATGAACACTGAAGTGGCCATAAGAGATCTGGGCACCCAGGTTGACAGCCACCTCACCTTCGACCACCACATTGCCACTGTGGTCAGAAAGTTCTTCTATGTAGCACATCTTATAACCAAACATTTTGCATCCAGGAAGAAAGAGGTCATCATCCCTCTCTACTCATCCCTCATTAGACCAATAATCTAATATGACGCCCCGTTTTGCATGTACTTGACCAGACACCCACAACAGCTGGAGAGACCACAAAAGTATCTCACACAAAGGATCTTAGGCCTTAAACACATGTCATACACAGACAGACTCAAGAAACTCCAGCTGTTCTCGGTCTATCATCGTCTAGTTAGAGGTGATCTCTGCTTGACTTACAAAGCCATATCTGACCCAGCCCTACTTGAAATGCTACACCTAACGAAATACCAATCCCCCGTGTCACACACACGAGAGATCACAACCTCATTACCACAATTAACAGAATATGCTGGAGGGACAGGTTCGTCTCCCAAACACTGCCAATGGGAATTTGGATGTAGATCCTTAAGGTGAATAACAGCTATAAGGAATATTACAATCATAAAGTAGCAGAAAGTATTTTAAGAACTATGCCAACACAAGAATGGAAAAAGGAGACTTTGACAATACGGATGGCAATAAAGGATACACAGAATAGGTGTGACGGGGGTGGAATTTACTGGAGAAAACTAGCAAATGAACTAAGATATTGGAAGGAAATAACTAGAGAGGGAGAGGTGAAAGAATGGGAAGAGGCCAAGAAGACATTTAGACTGCAGGACAGAGAGTGCCTTCCTTACCAGGGTTGATAGAGTACGGGCAAAGAGGAAAGGATAAGGGAATCCTAAGTAAATGTTATGTTATGGTAAAAGGTTTAGTTGAATCTATGAGAGCAGGAGCTGGTGTTAAAAAAGGGATAATTAGTAGGGCATATAAAATACTGCACAATAATTATAGGAATCAATCAGTGGAGATTATAAAGATTGGGAAGAGAGACTGGATAAGCAATTTACAAGGGAACAATGACAGGATATACATATGACTTCCAAGTGTGCACCAAAGTCTAAAATATTTAGCATTTTTGTTTTGTAGTGCTTCCATAAGTATATTTATATCCCAAGCAGATGCAAAAGTATTTTTCCACAGGTAGATGGCAAGGATATTTAGAATGGGATCAAATTACATGGAGAGAAATGGAATAGTGGGAAAAATACAGGAGGAATAATGGTCTAGTAATGGAGTGAGGTTTAAGGGAAGGTAGGAAATGAGCAATTTATGTAATGTTGGACTGATGATAGTTATACAAAGAAAGTACAGTTATATAAAATCTTCCCAAAACAGTATATGTCCTCTTCTTCACTGTTCCAGTATTCTTCAGTAAAGGGATCCCCTGCCAAGGGCACCCAGACACCCGGCCAGTATACCAAAGCCTTAACTTGTTATAGAGACACTGTACATCACACACATGCTCCCCGCTCATGGTGTAGGGCATAAAGGTGATGTACGGGACATCCAAACCACAGAACTGATGAGCCCCAGGAGTTACAACAGTCAAAGAAAAAAGGGACATATGGATCCAGAAAGGAAAACAGGAGAAAAGAAAAGTGGGAGGAAGGAGGGAAAAATACTGCAATAGTGAAGAGAAGGATATCTGCTGTTATTGCAAGATTTTACACAACTGTACTATGTCCTTTCATATCACTGTTGCAGTATTCTTTACTAAAGTGAAAGTACCATAACTCAAGTGGAAAGTTGGGAGGAGGAAGGTCCAGAAGAACCTTCCAGAAAACCATGTATAATATCCCTGGCAAAGTCAGCCCTTCCCAGGAAAACATCCAATTTATAATGCTTAGTGAAAGTATAGAAAGGGGACCAAGTAGCAGCCTCAAGGATGGAACTGGTATCCAGTCCTTTGGAAAAAAGCACCAGAAGAAGCCACAGCTCTAGTAGAATGGGCCTTAACAGAAGAAGAGAGGCTTTTCCCGTGAAAATATCAACAAAAGGAAATGGTCTGAGAAATACAGGATGAAATGGTTTGCTTAGAAACAACCAAACCTAAAGACCTAGAATGAAAAGAAATAAAAAGTTGCTCAGATTTATGAATGTCTTTAGTCTTATCCAAATAATACCTGAGATGTCTATCCAAATTCCAGTTGTGAAGAACCTTTTCACTAGCAGACTGTGGAGAAGTGAAAAAAGTGGGCAAATGAATAGACTGATTAAGAGACAACTCATTAACCACCTTGGGCATAAAATAAGGATTAGTACATAGAGACACCCTGTCCCTATGGAAAACTGAAAAAGGAGGAATAGCCATAAGGGCCTGAAGCTCAGACACTCTGCTAGCTGACGTAAGGGACAAAAGAAGAACAGTGTTGCAGGTACAATTGCTGTAGTGAAGTTGAAGCTGCAGGCTCAAATGGAGCCAGAGTCAATTTTTAAAGATCAATATTAAGATCCCAGGAAAGAGGAATACGCTTCCTGTGGGCCTAATATGAAGGATACCTCTAAGAAATTGTTTGACATTAAACCTAGAAGCCAAAGGAGGAGTCAAAAGAAGACAATCGGAAATACCTGAAAGGTAGGCTTTAATTGAAGAATATGCCAACCCAGCATTAAGCAATTCACACAAGTAAGAGAGAAACAAAGGAACATCCACAGCAAGTGGATCCAGGTTACAAGCAAAGGATAAGACAGAAAACCTCTTCCATTTGGACAAATCAGATTTCCTAGTACTGGATTTCCTGGCCTTCTGCAGAACCCAAAGCATGTTGTCAGAAAAAAGGTGCCTAAAAGGGATCAGAATCCCATCACCCACAGTGTCAGCTCAATAGTGGGGTGGATGAGAGATCCCTTGTTTTACGTGAGTAGGTCCACCCTGTGAGGCAACTTGTGGAGACTGCCCTTGGCTAAGTACAGAAGACAATGGAAACAATGCTGTCTGGGCCAAAAACGAGACACCAACAATGTTTTGGGAGTATCTTGTTCTATCTTGAAGGAAGGCATAAACAGATATCCCCTTCCAGAAGAAAAATAAGGAATCTACCTTCAAGACAGAGGACATAGGACAGGTGCAAAAGAGAAGTTGCCTGTTCAGAGGGGAGGCAAAGGATCTACTTGATGAGTACACCAATGGTGGACAATGTCCAGAAACACATCCCTGTGAAGCATCCGCACATGTGTCTGTGTTATGGACCTGCTCAGAGAGTCTGCCACTATGTTAGCTCTGAGGAAGCAAACTTCCTGAAGAGTGACCTGATACTAGACAACTAGATCCCAAACCTGAAGAGCTAGTCTGCATAGGAGATGAGACTGCACCCCTCCCCCCCTTGTTTGTTGATGCATCACATTACTGTGGTGGTGTCTATAAAGATCTTGAAAGGACCTGGGAGAAACAGAGACTGGAAGGCCTGAAGAGCAAGATGAATAGCTCTCATCTCCTTGTGACTGATACTGTCTGCCCTCTAACGCAATGACCAAAGGTGCTGAACCTTCAGAGGGCCGAAGGAAGTACCCCACCCTATGTCTGAGGCATATTAAAACAGCTCTTGAGAGTGGAGTGGTAGTTGAAAAGGAAGATCCAGACAGAGTGTCAGCTGGTGGATCCATCACCAAAGCTTTAGCTTGCGGCATGGGTGAAGAGGAACTTGAAAATCCAGAGGATGAGAATGTTGAAGCCAAACTGACTTCAGGAACCACTGAAGCTTCTTCATATGGAGTCTGGCTAGAGGAAGCATAGAGACAGTGAAGGCCATGAAACCCAGGGCCCTGAGATACTTCCTGCCAAAGACAGAGGGAGATGACACTGAAAATAAACAGATTCAGAGCCTTGGTAGGTGTGAGGGATGCCAGCACAGGAACGGTCTGGAGCCTGCAGCCTAGAAATGCATGATCCTGATAAGGAGTGAGGAAGGACTTTTTAAATTCACAGTAAATCCCAGATGTTGCAGAAGGCAAATAGCATAATGAAGGTGCGAGAGCAGAGTCCCTGGAGAAAAGGCCTGAATGAGCAGATTCTCCAGGTATGAAAAAATCCGAATCTCTCTCATCCTGCAAAAGGCAATCACAGGAGCTAGGCACTTGGTGAAGATCTGTGGGACAGTAGGAAGGCCAAAGGGCAAAGCAGAGAACTAAAATGCAAGAAAGAAACAGAAAAATGCAAAAACTTCCTGAAAAAGGGATGAACAGGGATGTGAAGATAGGTATCCTTGAGTTTCAGAAATACTAAGAAAGCCTGAGGAAGAACAACAGGAAACAGGGTCTTGAGAGAGAACATTTGAAAGGACGGAACTTTCAGACAGGTGTTGAGCTGTGAAAGATCCAGAATGGGTCTTTGGGTGTGTTCTTTCCTTGAATAGAATCCTTTCCCCCCTCTGAGAAGCACATACTACCTAGTTAGTTCCCCAAGACAACAGACTCTGGAGCACATCTAGAAAAAAAGGCAAAAATGGAGGAAAGGATTTCCACTCTATGAAACAGCCCTGACGGATTAAGAACAGAACCCATGAATCCTGAGTGATCCTTAACCAATTGTGAAAGGACAGGGAAACACAAAGAGATAAAGAAACATGACTTAGAAAGGAGGGAAGAAGACAGTCAGACAGAACTTGGCATGTCTGGAAAAGGAGGCTTCCGAGTAGTAGGAGTCTGATGTAGACTTAGCTGGGTGAGCCCTCCTAGAATCCTTTTTACCCTTGGAAGTAGGCAAGACTGTCTACAGACAAAGGCAGGTTTAGAAGAATAATTCCTATGAAATTTAGGAACGGGGAAACAAAACTGCATTTCAGTTCCTCCATGGCCTTACCCTTCTCTTGAAGAGACATAAAAAGCTCAGCAGCAGCAGAACCAAAGAGACTTATTATCAAGAGGAAAACCCATCAATTTAGCCTTAATATCATCAGGCAAGGGCTAAGGCGAAGCCAGGAATAGCACCCACAGACACAGCCAAAGGCAGCTGCTATAGAAGAAGTATCAGCTGCATCAAAAGTGCACTTAATGGAATGGTGGGCCACCTGAGAAGAAGACCCCAATAAAGAAAGGGCTAAAGCTTTTCCCTTCAGAGTTTGGAAAATCTACATCAACCCGAAAAGCCTGAGAAAGAAGGGCTAAAACATACCTGGTCTTATGGGTCTGGGTAATTCACAGCCCGAAAAGCCAGAACAGCAGCAGTGTACACCTTTTTTGCCAAATCTCTCCATGGCCCTGCTGTCCTTGACAGAAGGAAGCAGTTTAGTAGAGGGCAAAAGTTTGGAAGGCTTATCAAAAGAAACAGAAATAAAAGAAGGGTCAGCCAAGGGACACTTCTAGAGAAATTTACAATCATCAGGCACCTTATAAAATCATTCTAAAGCCTTCTTAGGAGCAGAGCTTGGGAATCAGGAGCCTGAAAAGCTGCTGAAAAGTGTAGAACAAGGAAGCAAGAACAGGAGGAACAGCTGAGGGCATGACAGACTCAATTTGGCGGAGTTCATATTTATTTATTAATTTATTTATTTATTAATCTGCATTTTGTTTACCGGGAAGGAGTGGGCCCATACTGCCCCAAGAGAACCCATTTTCAGTACAGGCCTGGGGAGAAAAGCTCCACAGTACAAGATATTTATAGTTTGATTTACACAATTGAAATTACAAAGAATAAGTATTATCTAATAATAATAATAATAATATTGCCTCTTTTGAACATCAAAAACCTGGGTACAGTCCCACTTAAAAAAACTCCATCATACGGGAAGTAGTATCCTCAAAGAAAATCACCTCAAAAAGAAAATTTGGACTAAGAGCCCTCTTCCTTGGAATCATAATGCAAGATAGAGTGAATCTTGGAGGAATAGGCCAAAGACTCACTAGAATTTACTTCCTCATCAGAAGAAACCTGCTTCCCAGTCCTCTTAAGGGGAGTTGAAGACCAGGGTGGGGCAGGAACAGAGACTCCCTGAAGAGGCTTTAAAGCCACAACAGCATTAAACAGCCTCTGTGTGAAATCCTACTATTCCCGCTAAGGATCCTTAGGAAGGGGGGAAATATGCTCTTTTTCAAAAGGATGTCAGCCTTAAACATCTTAAGCGGTTCAGACCCTTGCCAACACTCAATCAGCATAATGGGAATCACCTCCCTAACAAGAATCTGTGGAACACCCCTAGGCCCTTTAGATACAATCTTCTGCAGAGCTTCCGAGGACATGTGAGAAGCTGGGTCCATGCCGGCCTCTGAAGTGGTTGAGGCAGAGGAATCAGACTGAAGAACCGGGTGATCCTCCTTGCTTTCATCAGCCTTAAGAGAAAAGTCCAGGGGAGACAGTACAGGAGAAGAATATGACCAAACTTTCCTGGCCGCCTCCTTTGTGGATAGCTGACCCTCAGGCCAGGACAATTCAGCCATTGTACCCTGAACCAATTAAGACATTGGTTCTCTGGGTAAATAACTAAAGAGGAGAGATAACTATGCAAAGTTTTAGGAACAAATGACTGACAAACAGGACAAGAAGTATGGTCGTGAGAAGCACCTACGCAAAACAAACACTGCTCCTGATGGTCTTCCACACTGGTATTTCAGGATAAAAAAGATAAGAAAAACCCCAATGGGACACATCTAGAAATGGCTTGGTAACCAGCAGACAAAAGAGCATTCAGACCGATGATGACAGATGGCATTTAGACTGGTGGTACAGAGGCCCATACGTCACACCCTTGTGCCTTACTTCGTGAGCAGGGAGCATACTTGCCTATAACTACCTAAGGCTTTGGTACACTGGCCAGATGTCAGGCTGCCCTTGGCAGAGGGTCCCTTTAGTGAAGAATACTTCAACAGTGATATGGAAGGCCATCATATGCGATACTTAATGTAACTGGGAACAAGTTAATTTTTTTCTTTATACAAGTGTATGTTTGCCTATATCCTAAGTGATAATTTAATAAAGGGATTAAACAATCATTAGGAAAAGAATGTATTAAATAAAACCAGTAAGGTATATTACAGTGTATTCATTACTTAAAAAAATGTAAAACAATAATTTCAAAAGCTGTAACACAGTTCACTCTGCCACATAGACCCACAAGCATGTATGGTACAATGAAATGCCTAACAGCTTATAAAGCTGATAACTAATAACAGGTGCACTTTGCTTCTGTCTGCTGTCTACATCATAGCACTGACAACTTTCAAAGCTGTAAAACACTTTGTGCTCCTACACCTTTTACCTTTAACATTCAATACATCAGGTCAGATGAACCTTCCATTGTATTATAAAAAAAATACAGTTGGTTCACATAGTACAACACAGCCTGTGTGTTCTTAAAGTAGATTTTAAGAATCACCTCGTGTACTTTGCTCTCAATGTGAATTTCTTGAAATTATTTTCCCAAACACAAGATGGCTATGAATGGTTACCTAAACATATCATGAAGTTTAACAAAATGTATTTGCACATGAACTTGGAACAATGGTAATGTTGCATAGTCAGATTAAGTGTATAAAATCTTGCAACATCCATATAGTCATTTTAAGTATAAATATGTAGGTTTTCCAAATCACTAACACACAGAATGAAAAATTCCGGAAGGGCTACAAATTAACAGTAGTTCAACTAACCTTAATTTCCCCCGAAAAACTGCCACAATAGAAGTACATAAATTAGGGAAGAATGTTTCATAAATGTAGCATGCATGAATTGTCTGATTGAGGTATCCTATATTTAAGCAATAACCGATGATGTGGTGTGGTATACTGAAAGATTTACCCACGGATGGCATGGATTAATCATGAGGGCAAAGCCAGAGTGATAAAGCCAACCGTGGGTAAATTTCAATATACCACAACCACGGAGTCGGTTATTGCTATTACACTATGACATTATTTAAGAAAAAAATACTTACTTTTCTTAAATAATGTCTTTGTATAATGGGCACATTACTGTTCTTCCGCGGCTGGTGGTATACTGCTTCTTTGTGTTGATGTACTGTGCATATGTATGGGACTGCGTTCACATGCATACCCAGTACATCAATGCTTTGTGAAAAGAAAGTATCCATTGCTCCGTTTGTGTTTTCTTTTTTTTTTTTTTTTTTTTTAGGGCAGTTTAGGGGTGGGAGAGAGACAGCATGGAAGAAATACAAGGAATATCAGGTTTGTGTAATTAATTTTAAATAACGCACCTGATTTCCATAGTATTTTGTCCAAGCTGCCTCTCTGGTATGTCCGGAGTTGGGGCTAATGACTTTATTTTTTTTTAAGAAATAAAAAAAAAATTTCGACAATATACCAATGGAAAGAAGTCCGGGTGACCGGACTTTTTTCCATTGGTATATTGTGGGATTTACAATGGGCACGCCGGTTGGGCTGGCCAATCAATGTGCACATTTTCGAATATGCCAGATGTCTAAACCTCATGATGCACGCACTCGAAACTCTCCTTAGCATGGAGAACATAGATATCTGTGCAGTAACAGAAACCTGGTTCAGGGCTCCCGAGAGCACCCCAGCACTACCAGGTTATACCTCATACCATGCTTTTCGGCCCCAAAACTTGGACCGAACCACAAAAGGAGGGGGAGTATCGATATTCATCAAAGATACCCACACCTCCAGGTTGGTGGCAAACCACGAAGCATCAGAGACTATCCATGTACAACTAACAGTGGGTAAAACTGCCTTCCAGTTTACAGCCTGCTACAGACCACCCTCCCAAACCCAGGAACCCCACTCAGCCTTCCTGAGAACAATGGAAAATATGAAGGTCTCTCCAAACACCATTATATTGGGCGACTTCAACTACCCAAACATAGACTGGAAGCATTACTCTAGCTCCAACACCCTAGCCCAAAGGTTCCTAGAATTTATAAACTCAAATGCTATGAAACAACTTGTTACCACTCCCACAAGAGGGGAAAACATACTGGACCTGATCATCACCAACATGGGGACTCTATGCTCCAGACCAGAAGTGTATCCCTCACTGGTAAGATCAGACCATAAACTAATCTCACTGGATATTCACATCCCGACCCCACCCCCTGCCCAGAAAACCACAGTGAAAAACTTCTCTAAAGCAAATTTCACACTCCTCAAAACTGAGGTGGAATCCTTCAAAGCCCCCGGGCCTGTGGAAAATATGGTCCAGACCGCAGAATCCTTTATAAACGCATTCTAGGAACACCTTCAGGAATGCATGGATCATGCGATCCCAAATAAAACCAAGACCCAATCCTCCAAAGGCAGACGTCCTGTCTGGTGGACCCCAGCCATAAACAAACTATACAATAGAAGGAGGAAGCTACTAAATGATAGAGCAAAATCCCAAAAAGGGAAGGCATCACTGCTCAGTAGTAGCAAAAAACTACAGGCACACATAAAATTGTCTAAGGCCAGCTTCGAGAGAAAAATTGCACAGGACACTAAGGATAATCACAAGGCTTTCTTTAGTTATGTTAGGAACCTGGGTGGTAATTCCCAGATATGCTCAGAATTAGTCCAAAATGACAAAAAATACACCGAACCCACAGACATTGCTAACATCCTAGCTGACGGGTTCAGCGCAAACTCCCCCCCCCCACCAAAAGGGCAAATATCTATCCCAGCAGAGTGCTGCCCCCCCTGACATCTCAGATGCTCAGGTAAGAGCCGCCCTCTCCAAAGCAAAAAACACAGCATCAATGGGACCAGACGGTGTCCCGGGCTGCGTCCTACATGAACTCCAAGAAGAGCTAAACCCAAACATAAAACTACTGTTCATTCTCAGCCTTGCTACAGGAATATGTGCCCAAAGAGTGGCGTACAGCAACAGTGGTCCCTCTCCATAAAGGTGGTACCTCAACGGATCCTGGAAACTATTGCCCTATAAGCCTGACTAGCTTGGTCTGCAAAGCTATGGAAAGGATCATCCATGGACCTCATAAATAAAGATATTGGGGACCTACAAACACTGGATCCTACCCAGTTTGGCTTTGTTAAGGGCAGATCCTGCCTCTTAAACCTGGTTGATTTCTTTGAAACAGTCACCAAGGCCATTGACAAGGGGAAGGTGGTCCACACAGCCTACCTGGACCTCGCACAAGCCTTCGATACAATACCCCACTCGGGCATTATAGATAAGCTCACCAGCTTAAATATAAACCCCTATGTCACTAGATGGATTGCAAACTGGCTCAAGGACAGAACCCACATGGTTAGAATTGCTGGAGCCATGTCAGACTCCAAACCAGTTACAAGTGGTGTCCCACAAGGCTCAGTCCTGGGACCTCTCTTGTTCAGAATATATTTCTCGGAGGTACAGGCCAACACGGAAGGACTATGGCTGACCAAGTTCGCAGATGACTGCAAACTGGGCGTTATAATCGACTCTCCAGCCGACACAAGCATCCTCCAAAAGGGCCTCATAGAAACAGACAACTGGTGCTAGAGCCATGGCCTCAAGCTAAATGCCAAAAAGTGTATAGTCATCCCCTCTGGCAAAAACAAAGTGCCCACAAATTACCACATAGGTGGTAATCCATTAAGTACAGAAGAAGTAATTAGGGACCTGGGGATCCAAGTTGATAGCAATCTCTCATTTGACAACCACGTGGCCAAAGTGGTTAGAAAAACATTTTATATAGCCCACCTAATCATGAAGGGATTCACATCTAGATCAGGGGAGGTCATCGTGCCTCTTTACTCATCCCTCATCAGGCCCATAATTGAGTACAATGCCCCTTTGGGATGTACCTTACCAGACACCTGCAGCAACTGGAAAGACCCCAAAAGTACCTCACCAAGAGGATCAAAGGGCTCAAACAGATGCCATATGCTGCTCGGTTAAAGAAACTCCAGCTCTACTCAATGGCATACCACCTGTTCAGAGGCGATCTGTGCCTGACGTATAAAGCCATGTCCAACCCAGAATTAATGGACATGCTGCACCTCAGAAAATCCAAATCCCATCGAGCTACGCGCTCAAGAGACTTGAACCTCAGCACTGAAATAAATAGGACATGCTGGAGGGACAGATTCATAACCCAGAGGCTCCCTTCACTCTGGAATAAAATCCCAGTCCAGGTTAGGCAGAGTCCCTCATTGACTCTCTTCAAGAGGAATCTTGATGAGTGGATAGGAGATCGTAGGTTTACCCCGGGTATCACTTCTGTCTCATTGTTAGACAGAGGCACAGTATACTAACCTCGAAAAAGGGCATAGCAAAATAAATTTAAAATGCGTGGCAAAAGCCAAACACATTCTGGCTAGGCTTATAAATGCCCTAGGGCAGATAGCCTAGTATGAACCTATGAACCTATTAATAGGGAGTCATTGTATAACAGTAAATATTTAATCAGTAAAATGGCATAAAAGATGTACAAAAAAGCACGTCCAGAGTTCACAGCTGAAATGTTGCTGTGTAGTCTGGAAAAACACTACTCTGCAGTTAAGGATAATCCAAAATAAACTAAGGAATCAGTAAATGAAAGATAATATAAATGCCCAACAGGCATCTTATAATGTTCTCTCAAGAACAGCTGAAAATGTCCTTCATGCTGTATACGAGTCATTTAAAAATAAGTAAATAAATAAAAACTACAAAAAAGGGTGGACATTTTACTGTTAAAGTGACTATTATATCTCAAAGATGTAGCAACTCTGATTACCCCTACAACCAAACTACACAACACTGCAAATGCTTTCTCCTCTCAAGCCACTACTCTTTGACAACCTTTCCCCATGACATTAAAAAAAATCAACATTATTCCAAATTCAAAATGCAACTCTAAAAGCACTTCAACACAGCCAAATGCTCCTGCTTCAACACAGAACTTATTACCTAACCTGTCTCTATTCAGAGTCTCTTCTCCTCTGTAAAGATTTAATGAAGACTGACGCAGTTTAGAAACTAATTTACATGTAGTGCATGTAGTGTGGTGATCAAGTTCCGATATTTATTATTATATATTATATGCTATCTTATATGAAAATTGCTTCTCATTGTGATTTAATTAATAAACCACCAAATAGTACCAGAAAAGCTGTTGACGTAGAAGCTACTTATCGTATACTTAAAACAAGAATTCAAAGGCAATTAACTAGCAGCCATTAGGTCTGTATTTCAGATGGGTTATATCTCTCTACTTCCTTTCATATTACAATGTAAGCGCTTCTACTAAACAAATAGAGCTAAGCTACCATCTTATTTTAATGTTATCTAAGGGTGCACCAGCAATTCTCAAGAATTAGGACGTTAACTTTTGTGAACATATTTTTCAGTTGTATACAAAACTTATAGATGGTTTCGTAATTTTGGAAGTATATTGTTGTGTCAAAAATACACCTTATAAATTATCACTATAAGCAAATCATGTAGTTTTTATAGATCGGGAATAAAATAAGCAATTCCACTACTAAAGTAGAATAATATGTTTTGAAAGGGAGTTACATCTTTGAATGTATTTAAGTTTAAACACAGGGAACAGCATTTTGGTTTGTGCACTCTCATGTAGTAATTTTAATAAGTTGTTATAGAGATGCCAGATATCTGTATATACAAGTGTATATACAATTATATTTACAAGTAACACCGTCACACAATCATACTGACATACTTGTAACTGGCTCTTCATATGACTCAAGGTTTTCATAAGTACTAGAATAAGATCCCTTCACCTCTTTGTATTCAGGGACGAAATGTACCAATTCACAAAAGAGCTAGGACTTGCATCTAGATGAACAAACTTTCTTGCAAAACCTGAGCTTTATTAAATATTATGAATGGTATGACATTCCCTTTCCCCCTCTTTTTGTGGCTGTTTTTTCTAGGTACCTGGTCAATGCCTACTTAGAATCTAATGATATGCAATATATTGCCTATAACTTATGGCTGCTAAGATTACAAAACTGATTATGGTGTTCAATACTTAATGATTCTTGTTTTAACGCACATATTGCAATGCCTGTGTGTTTCTGCTTTTACTAATAGAAATCCTAATGTTAGTTGACTGTAAAATCTAGATTCTTAATGGTTGATTGTTAGTCTATGACCTTAAACAGTACAACAGTTATCTATAGCCTGAAGCTGGACAAAGTATCTACTTCAAATATAGCTGAATGGATCATTGGATTCAAAAGCACGACAGTCTGATTATGACATCTAATGTTTTAAAAGGTTTTATGATAGAGTTACTGTTGTAATTTAACTGTAGCAGAAATTTACTTTATCACTTCTATAATTATTGGCTGTGTTATGTATATGTTATAATATGAAAATTGTTTGGCTTTGAGTGCTGAAGCTCTATGAATATAACAATATATTTTTTTCTTTTCAGTTAGCATGATATAAACTCTTATTTGATCATTTTAGGATAGTTTTATCACTATCAAGATTTGGAATACTTCAACTGTTGCCTTTACCAAGTATCCCTATACTTTTGCTTGTCTAGTTTATACATGCTAATTAAACAGGTACTTATTCTATCAAAATTTGAGGTTAGATAATGACCTCCTTGAAAATGCTAATAACCAAATGGAGCAGTTTTGCACTGTTCGTAGCTGATGTTTGTTTACATTTGGATAATTTTAGGTAACTGTGTTCATCCCTCTGCTTTTTATAAGCTTCATCCGAACTCATAGTCTAACTATTTCTTGTTACCCAATATATTTTTCCACACTATTACAGAGGGATGGGTGGTTAAGCACCTACATAAGATATGGGAGTTTAGAAGTCACCTCATTTAAAGTACTTCCTAACATAAAAGCCTTTAGTATACACCTATTTTTTTTCTATTTTCACTTAATGACGGCCGCAGTGGTGCAGCGGTTAGCATTGTCACCTCACAGCAAGAGGCTCTCTGGTTCGATCTTCGGCTGGGGTGTCTTCTGTGTGGAGTCTGCATGTCCTCCTTGTGGTCGAGTGGGTTTCCTCTGGGTGCTCTGGTTTCCTCCCACATCCCCAAAGACATGCTGCAAGTGGATTGGACATGCTAAAATTGGCCCTAGGCATGAGTGCGTGTGTGTGTGCCTTCTGTGGAAGGTTGGGTGGCGGGCTGGGAACTCGACACCGTAAAAGCTCCACTGTCAATCATGAGCGGACAAGGTAATCAGTGTGGTGACCCCTAACCGGGAAAAGCCAAAAGAGAGAGAGAGAGAACACTTATAAAAGTAAACTCAGAATATGTTAATGATTTCAATAGACTCATGGAATGTCAAGGGGCTATCAGACAAAAAAAAAAAAAACTAATCATGCATCTTACATTTCAAAATAAATCTAATGTAATCTTTCTACAAGAAACTCATTTAACTAACCAACAATGGGAAACTGAAAGGAAAAAGAAATGGGTTAAACAAATAATTGCAGCTGGCCACAGCTAGTCATCTAGAGAGGGTAGCCATTATAATAAATCAATCTTACCAAGGAGAGATCACTACCAGTAAAAGTGATCCTAATGGAAGGTGGGTTTTGTTCACTAGTAATTATCATACCTTAATGAAACCCTTACTTTTTCTTAATATTTACATCCTCTGCTCAAGTCAACATTGCTTTATTTATGACATTTTTAATATTCTAATTAATTATCCAAATCATTTATAAATTAATGGAAGGGACTGGAACGCTTTACTCAACCCAGATAGGGACAGGTCACATACAGAGACTAAGCAATTGCAATGTGTTATCATAGCCCTTGAAGAACTACAAAATACCTTTGACTTAATGGACCCATATACAAATTTTCAACACAATAACTCAAGTCCTAGATTTACTTTTTTTTCAGCTACACATATTTTTAATCTCCCAATACTTCTTTTCTTATAGAATAAATTATAGTCTCTCCCCCAGATCCTTATCTGATCATTCAAAAATTAGTATTTCCATTAACTTATCGACCACTAACCAAAGACCATCTTATTTCAATAACTGAACCTTAAATCCTGATATCATTCACATACAAGAGGTAATCACAAGAAATAAATAGTATACTAGCCCAACTGGATGTTGATATTATATCTACTCAGATTCCTTATGACATGCAATGGGTTGCTGGCAAATCGATCATCAGAGGTCTCATTATCCAAAAATCCACATGGTACAAGAAAAAAACATAATATTAAAACTAATCTTGAGACTCAAATCAAAGATATAGAATTGAAACTCCAGAACAAATACTCAAAGGATTTCGAAGAAACATTGACCGATTTGCAAAAGCAATTACATAATGTTTACCTAAAAAATATCTCATTTCCGGAGATGAGATCGATATACCAATATTCAGAATGGGCCCAAACTCCTTCAAAAATACTTGCTAGATTGATTACTATTAAAAATGGTCCGCCGAGGATCAAAGAATTAAAATATGAAGGACTCTTGAAATATAAGGACCAAGACATTATAAATACATTTGAGGCCATATACAAAAACCTATATAATCTACCTAACTCTCCTTCTACAGTCAAATTTCATGACTTTATAGATAATTTAAAATTCCCACAGGTTACTGACCACCAAAAAAAAACTTTAAAATTACCCCTACAGTAAGAAGAAATTAAAATGGCAAACAAACTTAAATTGGGTAAATCTCCTGGACCCGATGGATACACAGAGGAATTCTACAAAAAATTCTCAGAACTCGTTTCTAAAATTTTATTAAAAGTATTCAATTATATAATTAAGTTTGGCATAATGGATAGATATCTTAACTCAAAACCATACTAATTCTTAAACCAAATTCTGACCATTTGGCCAGTTACAGACCAATAGCCCTTATCAAAACTGACCTTAAGATACTAGCCCATATAGTTGCTAATAGATTGAAGATTATACTCCCTTTCATCATTTCCCAAGAACAAATGGGCTTTATGCAGAATAGGCAAACATAGGACAACACACTTCTATTAGATACCATTATAAGACTTCTTGACAAAGATAGACACTGTAGATATGTCCTTACTGCAGATGCACGCAATGCATTAGACAGGGTCAATCTAAATGTATTTAATGTTTTGCCCTAGTTCGGAATTCCACAAGAATTTATAAACATAATTAAGGTTCTTTATCAGAAAGCCTCCACTAATATCCAAATAAATAAACTTAAAACCAACCCTATCTCTATCTCAAATGGCACAAGACAAGGTTACCCCCCTCTCCCTCTACCTATTTAATTTATATTTAGAGCCCTTGCTTCTATCTATATCCCAAAAAACTTTCCACCACATACCTAGAATTTCAAACATTACAATTTCTTATTCGGCCTTTGCTGATGACTTAATTTATATTTTCAACTTCCTAATACTGACCTTCCAAAAGTACTGAACTCAATTGATTTGCATTCCGCGATATCCAATTATAAATTAAACTCAAGTAAATCTTATGTATTTCCATTAAATCTCTTAGGCCATAAAAAATTCTACTTCCCTGACTGCGATATCAAAATTAAATATCAGATAAAATACTTAGCTGTAACTTACACTTCCAATTTTAAGGAGATCATAAAGAATAATTTACTACATACATGGGCAAACATATAAAATATTAATAGATGTATGAATATTAACATGTCTCTGTTATCAAAAGCCAGCGCATTTAAAATGAATCTATTACCAAGAATTCTATTCCAACTTTTTACTACTTACTCAGTCGTTACTCAAAAATTCTTTAAGGATATAGAAAAAGCAATATCTTAATTTTGGTGGCATCCCAAATCCATAAGAACTAAATATGATAAACTTTCTCTTACTAAAAATAAGGGTGGCCTGGGGTAACCAGACTTTAAACTTTACTATAGTACAATCTCTTATTATAGGCTTATAAAATAGTAAATTATGATCTAACATGAGTAGCTGGACACCCCAAAGGATTAAAATCTGGTACGATCATACTAAATCCCTTAATTTTTAACCCCAAATTTCTCCCTTTTATAAACTTAAATCAGAGACTCTTACACCAGGAACTTACACCCATTAATTTGTCATATGATTCTAACTATCCAAAATCTATTTAAATCTATACAACTTTTAAATGTTCTTCCCTTTATCCAGCCACTTCATTTAAATCCTAATCTGTTAATAACCAACCAATAAACTTAACAAGTTTCCCTCTAATAAAAAAACTTACAATATGGGATATATACAAATGGCAAGAAACTAATATATCTCAACTAAGGCAGAAACCTGAACTTCCTAAGAATTCTTAGTTTGATTGTGTATTTAATTAACAGTAAAAAAGTTCCAACTTAAACCAGATACCTCAGAAAAGAAATGAAATCCGTCAAAACGACAAAAACACTGAGGTAAGGCTCCAGGCTTCAAAGATTTATTGTTCATAAAAACAAGACACAAGCGCTTTCACCCTGTGGGCTTCTTCAGGTGTAATAAATCAAGGTACTAGCTCCTCTATTTATACTAATTAACACATGAAGCTTAGAGCATTCTTAAAGGTATATTCAAGGTAAAAGCTATGTATTAAAACACTGCTAGTAAAATACAAAAGTCCAAAGTACATAAAATACAATATAAATATAAAAACACGGATGCAGGTAAAATACATGTAAATCTGTGACTAAAAACATTTTATCTGCACAGGGTTTTATTTCTTAGAGCTGGTTTTAGAGGGATATTTTCATTCAGGCCATGACATATAGTAGCTTTAAGTCTAATGATCCATCTGGCCTCTAAATTTTCAGTTTTTATCTTAACATCACCTCCACAAACACTTTCAAAAACTCTATCTATAGCCCTGAAAGAAAATACATGTTGGGAATTGGTATCACTGGTATGTTTTGCTAAGGCATTGTGTGAAGTGCCTTTTCTTATGTGATACACATGTTCCCTGATTCTTTCTTTAAAAGTTCTGTCAATTTTACCTACATAAAATTTGCTACAAATATTGCATGTAGCGAGATATACTATATGTAGGGAATCACATTGAGCATTAATATTAAAAGTAAAAGCTCTTGTGTATCTGGATGTTGGAAGGATGTATTGGTATCTCTGTACCTGCAGAAATTGCATTTACCACAAGGTCTGCTACCTTTGACTCCACTTGGACAAGTATTCTCTTTAAAATAACATAACTGTCTATGTAGGGATTTCTGATTTTTAAAAGTAAACTGTGGTTTAGCTCCAATGTATTTTTTAATCTGTGTGTCAGACGTTAAAAATTTCCAATTTCGATTAATAATGTCAGTATATTGTTGTATGTCTCTAGCATAACTAAAACATAACCTCAAGGGCTGTGAGTTTAAAGTGCATCTATTTTTCTGACTGATGACATTGCGTTTAGAAAAGTAAGGCTTAGCTTTACTTTGTCTCAATCTCAAGACATTGTTTAGTCCTTGGTTTATAAGGTTAGGTTCATAGCCCCTTTGTTTCAACTCAACCTGTACTTTGGTGAGATGCAGATCAAAATCAGTGGCACTAGCATTCAGTCTAGAAGCTCGAAAAAATTGGTTCTGTGCCACATTCTTAAATATAAAATCAGGGTGCATACTGTCCCTATATAGTAAATTAACATGACATTCTTTCCTGTATAACTTCACATTAACTGACCGTTCGAGTCTTGTAATACAGTAACATCCAGAAAATTAATCTCAGTCAGAGTGATTTACTGTAAACCTTGAAAAACTCGTTGTGGTATTAATAAACTCTACAAAACTATCAAATTCAAGTACTGTACCTTCCCATATCAAAAAAGGTCATCCACAAACCTTCTAAAAATCTGATCTTGTTTTTTAAAATTAACATTTTCTAAGATAGCTTGTTCCCAACATAACATTGCAACATTAGCATAGCTGTTGGCGCAGGAAGTCCCCATGGCAACTCCTTGTTGTTGCCAATAAAATTTATCTTGAAAAATGAAGACATTGTTTTCTAAGACCAATTTCAGTAGCATGCATATAGATCTTATAAAACTACTATTGTGTTTGCCATGTGTGAAAACATATAAATCTTTGACAAAATGTTCAGTATCTTTTAAAATAGGACAAGTTTCATCAATCAGATGTCTTAATGTTTTCTCTAAAAAAATGGAGATTGATTCAGCGCACCAGTTTCTCCCAGCTACAATAGGTCTCATGGGAGGATTTTTTAGGTCCTTATGTATTTTGGGAAGACCCTGAATAATGGGTACAGTTGGACTAAGTATCAAAAATAATTATACAGGTTAGTATCTATTAGCCTAGACATAAGCATGTCTTTTAATGTTTTATGTACTGTGTTAATAATCTTATTAACATGTGTTCTGCTTATAATTTTATAAAACAAATAATCACTCAACAGCAGCAGCATTTTGTTAACGTAATCTTCCTTGTCCAAGACAACAGTGGGGCCTCCCTTATCAGCGGGTCGTATTATGATCGTAGGGTTAGACTGTAGGTTTTTTTATCGCTAAATATTCATCTTTCTTTAAATTATGCCACTTCTTCCTATCAACCTTATTGTTTAATTCATGAAAAACTTTGTAAGCATCATCAATACATAACTTTTCAAATACAGAAAGAACTGAATTCAACTGTGGAGTAAAGGTACTCGTTTTTTTAAAAACTGGACCATGAATGTCAACATTGTTCTCAAACATTAACTTCAACATTAAATTTCTGGTAAAAAGTTTAATGTCTATAATATCAGCTATATTAGAGTCCATAGTTGGAATAAAAGACAGTCCTTTGTTTAAAATATTATATTCAGCTTCAGACAAAATGTGTTTTGACAAGTTCAAAACTAGTTTTCATATTGAGGAAAGCTTTTTTTATGTTGTAAGGACTCACCAAGCTGTCCGTTTGCTTCCGTTTGTTTCTGGTTATGCTTCTCCCCCTCAGCTCCGTTTGTTCGGTCCTTCCTCGACCTCGACTCACAGATCTGTTTCTGGTAGGTAAAGGGAAACGTAGCCCCGTAGAATGTGGACCGCCTAAAAAATCAGGTGTAACAGGTGAAAGTTCATCGATGCCCTCTTGTATGCTACCATTAACTTCTCGATGCACTTGGGCTTGAGTTACCATGACTTTCTTTCTGGTAACTGCTGTATTGTTATTAGGGCAGTCGCAACCTAACTCAGCAGTTGTAGAGCTCCGCCCTTTAGGATCTCGGGGCGCGTTCTCGGTGTTCACATGCAAAATACTAGTGCAGTTGGTGGTAAAATCATTTAAAGATGTACGTTGAGTTGATTCAGACCCACGGCCATTACTGACATTATTAAAGCTGGTTGAAGGTACTATTCTCGGCCACATAAAAACTTGACCGGCCGAGAAATCCGTTCTGTCCCTTATTATTTTTTCAATCTTGATCTGTGTCTGCCTACGACCATAGGCGGACACATTATCTAGTATGTCATTAAACAATTTGGTTAAAATACTAGATTCATACTTAGCACAGATGTCTAGATATTTTAATTTCACCATGGACAAGAGTTTGTTTTCTTCTTTCTCTGCCGATTCCACTAACAGTTTCAGATAACCAAAACTGGTTTGTATATTCAATTTCTGACAAGCAGAAAGCAAAGCTGGATCACAGTCAGTTTGAGCAGGCATTTTTTAAATTCTGAGACCCCTAGGAATGATGCCTTCAGAAATACATGTCTGCATATGATATTTCTCAAAATGAGTCCGTTTTAACTTCAGTAAGTCTTTTTCAATAGCAAACAACTCACTCTTCAGTGCAACAAAATCTATATTAGCAGCAGCATCATTTTCTAAAGTGGTGTTTCCACTCAACAAGGGGTTATTTTGTTTGCTCACCTTCAAGATAAATTGACCCACATTATCATTAGTCTATAGGTTTTTTGAAATGGGTATATAGTCCAATTCCACATCTTCCAAGTTAGAATTAATATCCGTTGCCATAATTCTAGTTCTGCTGGAACAGCGAAAACAAATAAATAACAGTAAAAAAGTTCCAACTTCAACCAGATACCTCAGAAAAGAAATGAAATCCATCAAAACAACAAAAACACTGAGGTAAGGCTCCAGGCTTCAAAGATTTATTGTTCATAAAAACAAGACACAAGCGCCTTCACCCTGTGGGCTTCTTCAGGTGTAATAAATCAAGGTACTAGCTCCTCTATTTACACTAATTAACGCATGCAGCTTAGAGCATTCTTAAAGGTATAATCAAGGTAAAAGCTCTGTATTAAAACAATGCTAGTAAAATACAAAAGTCCAAAGTACATAAAATACAATATAAATAGAAAAACCAAGAACGCGCCCCGAGATCCTAAACGGCGGAGCTCTACAACTGCTGAGTTAGGTTGCGACCGCCCTAATAACAATACAGAAAGAAAGTCATGGTAACTCAAGCCCAAGTGCATCGAGAAGTTAATGGCAACATACAAGAGGGCATCGATGAACTTTCACCTGTTACACCTGATTTTTTAGGCAGTCCACATTCTACGGGGCTACGTTTCCCTTTACCTACCAGAAACAGATCTGTGAGTCGAGGTCGAGGAAGGACCGAACAAACGGAGCCGATGGGGAGAAGCATAACCAGAAACAAACGGAAGCAAACGGACAGCTTGTTGAGTCCTTACAACATAAAAAAAGCTTTCCTCAACATGAAAAACTAGTTTTGAACTTGTCAAAACACATTTTGTCTGAAGTCGAATATAATGTTTTAAACAAAGGACTGTCTTTTATTCTAACTATGGACTCTAATATAGCTGATATTATTATAGACATTAAACTTTTCACCAGAAATTTAATGTTGAAGTTAATGTTCGAGAACAATGTTGACATTCAAGGTTCAGTTTTTAAAAAACCGAGTACCTTTACTCCACAGTTGAATTCAGTTCTTTCTGTATTTGAAAAGTTATGTATTGATGATGCTTACAAAGTTTTTCATGAATTAAACAATAAGGTTGATAGGAAGATGTGGCATAATTTAAAGAAAGATGAATATTTAGCAATAAAAAAACCTACAGTCTAACCCTACGATCATAATACGACCCGCTGATAAGGGAGGCCCCACTGTTGTCTTGGACAAGGAAGATTACGTTAACAAAATGCTGCTGCTGTAGAGTGACGATTTGTTTTATAAAATTATAAGCAGAACATGTTAATAAGATGATTAGCACAGTACATAAAACATTAAAAGACATGTTTATGTCTAGTCTAATAGATACTAACCTGTATAATTATTTTTTGATACTTAGTCCAACTGTACCCATTATTCAAGGTCTTCCCAAAATACATAAGGACCTAAAAAATCCTCCCATGAGACCTATTGTAGCTGGGAGAAACTGGTGCACCAAATCAATCTCCATTTTTTTAGAGAAAACATTAAGACCTCTGATTGATGAAACTTGTCATATTTTAAAAGATATTGAACATTTTGTCAAAGATTTATATGTTTTCACACATGATATTAAACCATTGAAGGGTAAACATATGTTGCTAGCTACACTTGATGTAGTTTCCTTGTTTACGGTTATACCGAATGATTATGGTATTAACAGTGTTGCCAAAGTGTTGACTGACTGTGGCAAACATGACAGTAGTTTTATAAGATCTATATGCATGCTACTGAAATTGGTCTTAGAAAACAATGTCTTCATTTTTCAAGATAAATTTTATTGGCAACGACAAGGAGTTGCCATGGGGACTTCCTGCGCCAACAGCTACGCTAATGTTGTGATGTTATGTTGGGAACAAGCTATCTTAGAAAATGTTAATTTTAAAAACAAGATCAGAATTTTTAGAAGGTTTGTGGATGACCTTTTTTTGATATGGGAAGGTACAGTACTTGAATTTGATAGTTTTGTAGAGTTTATTAATACAACAAGTTTTTTAAGGTTTACAGTAAATCACTCTGACTGAGATTAATTTTCTGGATGTTACTGTAGTACAATATAGAGATCAGATGGCTTAGTGGTTAAGGTCTTCGCCTCCAATGCACAAGGTTCGATCCTGACCTCCGACTAATGCCTGTTTGGAGTTTACATGTTCTCTCTGTGTCTCCGTGGGGTTTCTCCCATGTTCAAAAAACATGCAGAGTGTTTCCATCTCAAACTCACCAATGAATGGAGCTCTGGGCAGCAGCACAGACTCTACATGGTGCCCAATGGGGGGAAGAGTTGTAAAAAGACCAACCGCTTTGGGCATCTATTGTGGTGCGCAGTATCCTCAAGATAGGAGAACACGGATCACAAACTGTGCGCCGTGGCAGGGCTAGCCACTTGACTGTGTAAAATATGGCTCTAGGTGATTCGGTCATGTTGACTGTCGCCAAAAAATGGCATGGGTAGTTACCGGTGATAAGTGGGTTGAGGACCCGGCCTACTCTCTGACCCACGCCAGGGACCCATGCTAACAGTGGGAGGGGTATATGTGCCCCTATTGGCCAGTGTGTGCCCACCATAAAAAGCCCAGCAGCCCTGGGTCAATAAGCTACTGGCTGGAAGTGTCTAGTTGCCCAGCCTGGTTTACCTGGCATAGCTCTGTTGAGTGAAAGCTGGACATAAAACCAACCAACCTGCCAAACATGAACTGAGAATTGCTACGCTTAATGTAGGTTCACTGACAGGATGCAGCTTAGAAGTGGATGACATGATGATACGGATGAGGCTGGACATCCTATGTATCCAAGAGACGAGATGGAAGGGTACTGCAACAAAGCCACTTGGCTTAGGATCCAGACTCTACTACTCAGGTGGTGGACATGCTAGAAATGGTGTAGGAATTGTGGTGAGACAGAGGCTTCAGAAGTCAGTGAGGGATATCATCAGAATTAATGACAGACTCATGGCAATCAGACTCCAGTGTAATGATAGGACAGTATTCGTAATCTCAGCCTATGCCCCACAACAGGGTTGTGATAGTGAGGAAAAGAGTGCATTCAGACAGCAGTTGCAGGACTAACTTGATAAAGTAGGACAACATGAATTGGTGTTGATAATGGGTGACTTAAATGCACATATCGGGACAGACAGAACAGGATATGAGGACTTCCTGGGTCCACATGGGTGGAGCAATAGGAATAAAGAAGGAGAAGCCATTCTAGACTTCTGTCTGGCAAATGGCTTGATAGTAGCCAACACATGGTTCAGAAAGAGAGACAGTCACAAGATCACATACAAGAGTGGCCAACATGCAACTCAGGTAGACTTCCTCCTAGTAAGGAAAAGGCACTGGGGTAGAATCCATGATTGCAAAGTCATCCCCAGTGAAACAGTTGGTTCACAGCATAAACCAGTCGTTGCCACAATCAGCTGCAAGCAGTGGTCAGAGTAGGCTCTAAGGTCAACAGAGACCAGGCTGAAGACCTGGAAGTTGACTGGAGAAAAAGTACAGCAGTTCAAGGAATTACTCGGGGCTCTAGCACCCCAAGAAGAGGAGGAAATAGGTGGAGTTGAAGAAGAGTGGCAGCGCCTAAAAACAGCATGTGTTAGGACTACAGAAAAGAAATGTGGCTGAGCCAGGTATGGAAATAAGGTACATAAGGAAAGCTGGTGGTGGAATGCAGAAGTGCAGGAAGTAATCAAAAGAAAGAAGGGGTGGAGGAAGAAGTGGGAGATTGAAAAGACTGACCAAGCTAGGAAGGACTACTGGTTGGCTAACAAAGAAACTAAGAAAGAAGTTGCAAAAGCAAAGAATAGGGCATCAGAGGCACTCTATCAGCTCCTGGAAAGTGACTCAGTAAGGGGCACAAAGAAACTATACCAGGTTGCAAGGCAAAGACAGAAAGATAAAGATGATAGTCAGACACCCTTCATAAGGGATTCCAGCAACAATCTGCTTACCAGCCCACAGGACATCAAAGGCAGATGGAAGAAGTATTTCCAGCAGCTTCTGAATGAAGAAAACCCCACAGAAGCGGTACTGCCCCATAAACAGCCTACAATGAGAGTAGAAGAGGAGCCCAGCTTAGAAGTAGTAAGAGCAGCATTAAGGAAAATGAAGTCAGGGAAAGCAGCAGGCTCAGATGAGGTCAGAGCAGATATGATAAAGATGCTGGGTGAGCTAGGGGAGAAATGGCTCCTGAGGGTACTAATTGCAGTGTGGAGAGAAAGGCGTATTCCAGATGACTGGAGAATAAGCATACTCGTGCCAGTGTACAAGAACAAAGGGGACATCCACAACTGTGGACAGTACAGAGGCATCAAACTCCTACCACATTGCATGAAAGTTCTGGAGAGGGTGACTGATAAACGGATACGCAGAATAGTAGCATGTAAGATGGGAGATGAACAGTTTGGATTCAGATCAGGATGCAGCACAATTGACCCGATGTTTGCATTGAGACAGATACTTGAGAAAAAAATGGAGAAGAGGAGAGAGTCAAACTGGGCTTTCCTAGACTTGGAGAAAGCATATGACAAGGTCCCAAGAAAGCTGATCTGGGCAGTACTGTGGTGGTTTGAAGTCCCAGAAACATTGGTAGAATTAGGACAGGCTATGTACAAGGACCCAGTGACTCAAGTACGAACATTGTTTGGCCTCACTGAGGGGTTCCCAGTGGGAGTGGGTGTACACCAGGGTTCAGCTCTTGAGCCCACTGCTGTTCATACTGGTAATGGACTACATCAGCAAACAGGTTGGAGGGGTCAGAGCAACAAAGCTGCTGTATGCAGACGATGTGGCAGTACAGGCAGACTCTGATCTAGAACTTCAGCAAAGGATAAGAGAATGGAATGCAAATCTGAAGGCACATGGGATGAAACTAAGCACAGATAAGACAGTGGTAATGGCAGTAGATTGGGGAAATCAGAAGAAGCTGAGAATAGAGATAGATGGGAAGATAGTGGAACAGGTAAACAGCTTCAAGTATCTGGGAGGGGTGGCTGAGGAGAAGGGTAGTCTGAATGAAGAGGTCAAAGCTAGAATAAGAGGGGCTGCAGCCAACTGGCATAGTGTATCAGGTGTAGTCTATGACAGAAGAATGCCAGAGAAGCTGAAAAGTAAGGTGTACAAGACAGTGGTGCAACCAGTACTACTGTATGGTGCAAAAACCTGGGCAGTAAAGGCAGAACAGTTGAAGAAGCTAGAGGTGATGGAAATGAAGTGCCTGAGAAAGGTGGTAGGATGCACACTGTGGGACAGGCGAAGAAATGAGGACATAAGAGCAGAAGCCAAAGTAGCTCCAATTGCAGAAAAGATCAAAGAGAACAGATTACGATGGTATGGGTGCATGTGTAGAAAAGCAGAAGACAATCTGGTGAGGGAGATTTGGGACAGACAGGAAGAAGGTAAGAGGAAGCGAGGGCATCCAGCAAAGAGGTGGATGGATTGTGTGAAAGAAGATCTGCGACAGTCAGCCATGAGTGTTGAAGAAGGCAGGAGAGTGGCACTGAATCGAGAGAGTTGGCGACAGTTAATACAATACCCCGACCGCATGTAAATGGGAAAAAGGGGATGATGATGATGACTGTATTACAGGACTCGGACGGTCAGTTTAATGTGAAGTTATACAGGAAAGAATGTCATGCTAATAATTTACTATATAGGGACAGTATGCACCCTGATTTTATATTTAAGAATATGGCACAGAACCAATTTTTTCGAGCTTCTAGATTGAATGTTAGTGCCACTGATTTTGATCTGCAACTCACCAAAATACAGGTCGAGTTGAAACAAAGGGGCTATGAACCTAACCTTATAAACCAAGGACTAAACAATGTCTTGAGATTGAGACAAAGTAAAGCTAAGCCTTACTTTTCTAAACGCAATGTCATCAATCAGAAAAATATATGCACTTTAAACTCACAGCCCTTGAGGTTATGTTTTAGTTATGCTAGAGACATACAACAATATACTGACATTATTACTAGAAATTGGAAAATTTTAACGTCTGACACACAGATTAAAAAATACATTGGAGCTAAACCACAGTTTACTTTTAAAAATCAGAAATCCCTACATAGACAGTTATGTTATTTTAAAGAGAATACTTGTCCAAGTGGAGTCAAAGGTAGCAGACCTTGTGGTAAATGCAATTTCTGCAGGTGCATAGATACCAATACATCCTTCCAACATCCAGATACACAAGAGGTTTTTACTTTTAATATTAATGCTCGATGTGATTCCCTACATATAGTATATCTCGCTACATGTAATATTTGTAGCAAATTTTATGTAGGTAAAACTGACAGAACTTTTAAAGAAAGAATCAGGGAACATGTGTATCACATAAGAAAAGGCACTTCACACAATGCCTTAGCAAAACATACCAGTGATACCAATTCCCAACATGTATTTTCTTTCAGGGCTATAGGTAGAGTTTTTGAAAATACACGTGGAGGTGATGTTAAGATAAAAACTGAAAATTTAGAGGCCAGATGGATCATTAGACTTAAAGCTACTATAGGTCACGGCCTGAATGAAAATATCCCTCTAAAATCAGCTCTAAGAAATAAACCCCTGCGCAGATAAAATGTTTTTAGTCACAGGTTTACATGTATTTTACCTACATCCATCTTTTTATATTTATATTGTATTTTATGTACTTTGGACTTTTGTATTTTACTAGCATTGTTTTAATACAGAGCTTTTACCTTGAATATACCTTTACGAATGCTCTAAGCTGCATGTGTTAATTAGTATAAATAGAGGAGCTAGTACCTTGATTTATTACACCTGAAGAAGCCTACAGGGTGAAAGCGCTTGTGTCTTGTTTTTATGAACAATAAATCTTTGAAGCCTGGAGCCTTACCTCAGTGTATTTAATTAAGACTAAACTGCCACAAATTAAAATTGACCAGCAAGACATTAACTTAGCTATTCTATTTTTTAAAAAATTAACGACCAAGGGCAAAACAGTGTCTAGGACATATAAACTTAGAATGAGTATAAAATCTCAGAGTTTCCTTTTATTTTCAAATTATTGGCAAGAAAAAAGCCAACTAATTACAGAAGAAAATGAGAGTGGCTATTGTAGATACGATTAAGTTTATTCCTTTTAAGTGTTTGTTGTACACTCAAATTATGATTAACAACAACTTTTATTATATGCCATCAAATCTAAATAAGTTTAATCCCAATTATCCAGCAAACTGCCCTTACTACCCAAATCAAACTGCAGACATTATACATGTTTTTTTGTGGTTGTAATAGAGTTCACAACTTATGGTGTTCTCTAAGAGTTAGAGAAGATGGGATATGAAAAAATCTACCCTATCATGGGAAACAGCTATTCTGCATATCACCACAATTAAACTTCCTGAAATTCAAAAACATATTCTCATCACAATCTGTGCCCTTGTTAAATTTTATATCACAAAAAACTGGACTATCAAATCTTCAATCTCATGGGAAGATTTTTGTAGCTTAGCTATTAAGTATATTACTTCTCACAAATTAGCATATACATTTACAAATCAAAAATAATATCACAAATACTGGGGATACTTGCTTGATTTAATTCTCAAAAATAAAAATTCTGATAATATGCTAGCCCATCTTGTCAGACTTGGACACGAGTTTGTTGCAATAGAATCACCATATTCCTTTCTTTGTCTCAACATTTAAGTTTCGAGATATTATCTCTGACTATATCAAAAGGCTTAAATACTTCACTCATACTTGCCATTATGATATGCTCCTTTCAATATCCTTTTTTATTCTACTAGTTATTAAAAAATGCTAACTTGTTGTAGTGACTTCCATTGTATATATTGCATACAGTTATTGTTCTGATGTTTTCTTTTTGTGTGGTAGATGTTTGCATTTGTTTGTCAACCTGGTTTTATTATATGACATTCTGTATTACAATAAATTAAATAAAGAGATCTTTGAGAAAAAAAAATTCAGATATTTGGGAGAAGACAACTCAGTTAAACTCCAGAGTGGCATGTGACCCAAATGTTAAGCAACTCCTGTTAAAATTGTTAAGGTCAGGCCTAGTACCAGCCAGTAAAATCTGCCTGTACTGACCAGAAATGACAGCAGCAGAACAAAGATTTGTTTCTACCTGCTG
>NC_056739.1:620512119-620527119 GCF_019279795.1 Protopterus annectens
GACACAGCTGGAAATGTGTGTCAGGCTTTCCCAGAAGTGTTTGGATGTGTGAGACTTAATTTATTTCAAGTGTGATTATATCAGAGGTCTTAAACCGGGACACATTGCTCTAAAGTGTGTAATGAGTTACATTAGGGGTGGAGAGAAGTATACAGTCCAGTCCCAGGTTATAGTGTGTGTTCCTGCTGTGCGCTTATGGAAAATTGTGAAATATTACTCCTGTTTAAGTGATGGTCTCCTACTGGAGTCAGTAGTAAGGACTGAAGCTCCTTATTCACTGACCCAGGATAGTACGGATGTCACATTATTGTTGGCAGTCTGGTGGGATATTTATAATTATCTCATATATCCAAAGGTTTGACAAAGTAACAGGAATCTATTCTCAGTCACAGACTTGTAATCTATTTAAGGTATACACTATTTTAACATGTAGTTCAAAGTTCTGCACTTTAGGTATCAGAAAGAAAAAAGTGTACTCCAAATTACAATGTTTATTAGGAATTTGATCAGAAATGCAGACATTTCATTTTTTTTATTAATTCCTTGTCTGCTATAAAGGAAACTGTCTATCCTTAGATTGTACCAACAAACAATGGAAAAAATGGTTCCAGAATCATCTATCAGAACGTAAGAATAACTGATTCTAGGAACTGAAGCTTTAGTGTTCAGCTATTGGACAACAGACATATAAATTATAAACATCATCTCAAATCTTTACATATCAAAATGGTCTTGTTTGGAAGTACAGTAGTGTCCGTCCTAGGGTCAGATTGAATTGTTTGTGTCTTTCAGCTTTTCCAGGTTAGGGGTCGCCACAGCGGAACTCTGGTCCGCTAATGATTGGTAGTGGATTTTTATGTACTAGGTTACCAGCCCTGACACACAACCTTCAACGATGCATCTCTCTTTCTAGCATGTGACATTCGGTTTTGAAGGGGAAAATTAATTTAAGTTTTTCTGCACTGAAAACTGCTTTATGAATTTGTTTCTTTCAACAGGTGTTGGTGGGGGACATGTTGATCCAGGTAAAAACAAATCCCTGACAGTATATGTAAAAGTCTGTTTTTTGGTCATTCAATTTCCATGTTTCAGGACTCACTCTAGCAGGTCCCGACACTTTAAATGTTTACCATATTTAAAGTTAAGTACATTAAAAACATTAATGACAACGGCTGAAAGTTCCTTGCATTTGGGACTTGTATAGTGACTGTGCCATTCTCGCCAATTATTACTAGAAGACGGAAGAGATCTGCAGACTACATAACATGAAGTAATTGTCATCGTGAATGATTCATCCCTCTTCTAAATTGTTTTAATCTCTTCTATCTTTAACAGCTCTATCAGGCATCCCCTCCTGGATGACTGCTTCTCACTTTTTCCAAAATCCCATTTCCATGAAAAAAAAAACAACTTTAAAATGTCTTCCTTAAAACCATGATTGAAGCTACCCCATATAGAAACATACTTCCAATGAGAACAATAATCTTAAATTCAATTTACATATCCACAACAGCATCAAGAAAACCCATCAAAAACTATGCACCCTACTTACAGTAAAGAAATTCTTTACAGACTCTGTCAAGGTAACTCTAGCTACCACTCACCTCTTACTGTCTCTCCTATATGGAGCCCCCATCATGATCAACCTACAAGCCTCACTTAGTTCTAAACAGTGCTATAACAAAGTAGCCAAATTCCCTTGTAACAACCTAACTGGACCCATCACTGTTTAGCAATAAAAGCACTTAAATGGTTCAAGCTTCCTCACCACCCATACTACACTTGGCTCACATTAATCCATAACATCATCTACACCCCAATCTGCCTGCCCAGCAATTAGACTTCTACTGCAGTACTATCTTCCAAATTGTCTCCTTTGATCAAATAAACTGCTTACTATCTACAAACTGCAAAGGGGTGTTGAGGTCAAGTCTCTATTCCAATAATGTAGCAAGAACTTGGAAAAAAAAATCCTATACCAATCAGGTCTGTCATACATATTCATGTTTTCAAACCATTACTAAAAGTCTTGCTCTCTGTCTCCTTGCTTTGCCCCTGCACCTAATCTGGGATACAGCTCTCTTAACACTCATCACCTTTCTTATACCTCCTTTTAAAACAGTAAATCACTTAACCTGCTTTTCCCCTTTTGAGGTACCTCACTTTACTGTACTTCTAAGTTCTTAGAATACTATACCTACTTCTAATTAGCACAACCAAATTACTATTCCATCACTACTACTCTGTTAACACTCAGACTTGCTTATCTCCTCTTACTTAAATTAGTTACCTAGCTTATACACCACTCTTCTATCTGTGAAGTCTCAATACAAGGCTTATAAATTTAATGTTTGTGAATATCAGTACAACTGTTATTATACTGACTATTAAAGCTATGTATGCACTGAAACTGCATTACAAAATGTGTTATTGTAAATAATGATTGCACTAAATATGATACCTTAGAGACTTTCTTCCTCGGCCTCCCACGGAAAAGGGCACATGTGCCCAGTTTGGCTTTCCCCGTATATGCAAAAAAAACTGTCTTCCGGCTTCTCCCATTAGGGGTCACCACAGCAAATCACTGGTCCGCAGACTGATTGGCAGTGAAGTTTTTACGGTGTCGAGTTTCCAGCCCGGCGCCCAACTTTCACACAAGGCACACACACACGCACCTACAGCATGTCTTTAAAACTCATTTGACTGCAGGGAGAACATGCAGACTCCACAACAGAAGGCACTCCAGCCGAGAATCAAACCAAATAACTTCTTGCTGTGAAGCAACACTACTAACCCCTACGCCAACAAAGGTCAATAAATTAATTTCTTCTTCAGAGACCTTAAGACACTTTTCTGTCAAAAAGGAGTTTAACACCTTCTGACTCCTTAATTTAGTAATGTGCTGCTTAAATTTGCTACAAGGCTCACAAACCTCTAGTCTCTGGCCTGGGCTTAGATAAAACAGACACCGAGGCTGTTAGCCTACCCTCAAGCACACTTGATAATCTGTTTAGCCACCACAGTTGATTAATTAATGCTTCCATTTGTACTAATTAAAAGGTCAATAAATTTCGACAATGTGGAAGAAATTATGAAAATTAGAAGTAAAAGGTAATAAAATAACAAAATGAAACCACTACAGAGACTTCACACTGGCAGGAAGATGTGTGATGCTCAAAACTATCAGAAGAACCAAACCATGCATGTCACAATTTAGATAAAGGTAAGGAACTGGGAAACATTAGCACAGTGTTGCCACCACATTCACAAATTCCTTTTAGAAAACAGATATAAGGTAAATATATCTAAATGTTATAATGCACTTGAACAGTGATGCTCTGATGAAGTTAATCAGCGCGTACAACTCTTACAGAAACAGTTAATTTCCAAAATTAACCATCATAACAAGATGGAAGTACTTCTGCACCACAGATGTTGCTTTTCCACTACCCCCACAGCTTACATTACTATAGCACAAAGAAGAAAATTGAGTAATTGCCAATGCTGAATGCTGGTAAAAGTTGGAACACAAGGACATTACTAGTAGATACAGGACCAGGATAAAGGTTTGGTACTAGTAAGCGAAAATGTAAATATAAAAATAAAAAAGTGCCAAATAGCACAGCCGACAAATTTGAATAAATTTTGTTATATATTGTTGGCTATGCTGGTTTGGCACTTCTTTTTATTTTTATATTTACGTTCGCTGAAATAAGTATGAGACAATTAACAAGTAATGTCATGTGACAAATGGTTTATGGGGGCATTATATGTTTCCAGCTTGTCACATTCTTCTCTGCGGGTAGTATTTGTGCTGTTTAGCAAAGGAAGGCAATCTGCAGTGCATCATTCTGCTGTTCTCATATTTTTAACCACTGCTGATAAAGTTCAATTCCGTGCAGGCAAGCACTCAAGATTAAATAATGTTTGTTTTGTTTAATTCATGTTAACTGCATTATTTCAGCTTAAAACACACCTCTGCTTCCTCATTCACAATGCCACTATTTAATGCATACCATGGCTCTACAATCTCTACAATTCTCTATAAAAGAATCCACCCTCCCCCCTTCAAACTCTGCAGATTCCTGATTTACCACATTCTGTCTTCCTTACTGTTCTTTGACTCCATTCTACTCCTAGCAATATTATCAGCCCATATATCTTTGATCCACATACTATGTAGTATAGCAATTCAGCTTTTTTTTATTCATTTTACATAGCTGACAGCCACCATTCACTTTTTCATTTTTAGCCACTATTTCTTTTACATAATTACTACCTGACACTTCAGAATATAACTGTAAGCAAGCCTCTGACTTGCTGGTGGGAGAGGTTTAGCAACCACAGTGCTAAACTAATCTACTGCTGAACAATTCAACCTGAAGCAAATATCTGAAACTAAAACAAAACATCACTGTCTCTTTACATGGAAAATTTATTTTAGTCTACTAATATGCATGAGGAGAAAATATACTCAGTTGTTTAAACCCATATTATAATAACACGTATTATACAATAACAGCTTACTGCCATTCAGAAACATGCACGCTGTAGGACAGTGCAACCAGGGTGTCTGTTGCAAAATGAGCATATACCAATAGAAAAAAATCCATCCTCTAAAGTACCACTGAGCAGTAAGACTGTTCTACTGGCATATGCTTAGAGGACTGAGCAAAATATATTAAAAATCAGGTACTTTCTGCAAAACTAAAGAAATAATGTACCTGATTCCCCTTACATGTCTGCAGTGTCCCTCCTAAAGTATAGGCAGACTCTCATACTGCTCAACTATCCAGAGTTTCACAGAATGTCCAAATTTTGGTTTCATAGTTTTGGTCTTGCTTCAACTCTTTCAGAAAAATGCATGCTGACACAAAACCTTCTATTGCAGTAACTTTCTAAATTTATAACAGCAATAAAATCTTTCCTATTTTTGGACCTTTGTTCCCCCCATTATGATGGGTTTTGTCTAAGTTTCTTGAATTAACATCCTATAATGGTAAGGGTAAAAACAGCAATGGAGATTCTCTTTTCTCTTTTGCTTTTCCTGAACAGCTTTAAACTGGGGAAAAAAGTCCATTTTAAAGCACTGAACCAAATAAATGCCACTAATGTAAAAATTAACTTATCTTAAATAGGTTGCCATTTACAGTCTTTTAATACCACTTATGTTTCCAAAGATATGAATATTTGTTTGAACTGTAACTTAACTTCATTTTTTAAAGGTTCAAGCTACACCCACTGGGAGTTAAAACTACAAACTCAAAAACGCTATACAGGAGGGAATGAGTTAAAATATTTCTCATTACTCAGGAAGTTACAAGATAAAAGCAGAATAATTATCTGTGGAAATGTAAATACACTTTCAAGTACAGAAAGAAAAAAAAAACTCATGATACTTGGAGGATACATACAGAGCATTACAGTATAAATGAAAGTTACTTATTCAGACATTAACGGAGTTGGAGGACTGAGCAGTTTCATTGATTCTTAATGTGATATTTAAGTGTTTAAGATGGTCTCTGGGTTCATTTTTCAAAACCAAATAAGTAAACAATTTTAACATCAAGACTGTGGTGCTTTCCAAGTATGCAACAAAGTCTACAAGATTTAGCATCTTTGTTTGAAAGTGTTTACATAGGTATTTTATACCCCAAGAAGATTCCAAAGAATTTTTTTTCAGGTAGAAAGAAAATGTTGGAGATGTGATGGGGAAAAAACAGGTAATGGGAACATAGTCTTGGGAGTATAATGAGTTGGCAGACTTTAAAAGTTCCTTGCAAACTACTTTGTCAGAAATACCGAGTGAGCAAATTGGTATAACTAATGAAATTATTTTTTGAGCTACGATACAGAATCAGAATTACCAAGACATGGTACGGCCTTGCTGAGTCTAATTATGGCGGCTGCCAAAAAAACAATAACTAGAAAATAGAAATCAAATTTTAAACCAACTGTACTAGAAGTAGTGAATATATTAACAGAGATAAAACAACTAGAAAGGGGATCTTTAGAAAATGGTGGGAATTGTAGGAACAACACATGCAGAACAATATTCTGGAGGAGGAATGAGTTCTAAAAGAAGGCAGAATTTGAATGAGTTATGTAATGTTTGGCTGACAATGACAGGACAGATCATATGTGCTGTACAATGTTGGCAACTAAAGATATGCCAAGTATGGTTTGCTTTCATTTATATAAACGTAAGATTGCCTATGTCATAAATGATAATTTAATAAAGGTGTTTCCTGTTTAAAAAAAAAAAAGGACTGAAGTGTTTTGTTGCACATCAGAGCTTAAAAACAATGGAAATAAGCCCAGTCCTAATCAAGGTTGTGGCAAGCAAGAATCCTAGGTAGATCCAAGAGTAACTGAGGGTGAACTGTAGAGAAAAATATCCACTTGCCTGTACCGTAGAGAGAATATCCTGGATTATGCTTGGTTTATGGGCTACAGCTAGATAAGAATCCCCTGCTCGTTTCAGTGTCCTGTTGGTTTCAACTTCTTATAGGAAGTAAACCTGTAGTTCGTAAGCTTAGAATGAAGACAGTTACTCAGTCCAGTTTGAATTATAAGTTTCTTTATTGGCAGATTAGCGCTGCTTTTGCTAACCAGTTTTCTAACAGTGAGAACCTGTTGTGTGTGTGTGTGTGTGTGTGTGTGTGTGTGTATCTGTGTGTGCGTGTTTTTTTTTTTTTTTTTGGGGAGGGGTTGTTATAACTTTAGTTCTAAAATTATAAGGGAGAACCAAGGCTGAGTTAGCCAATAGGGGTTGCCAGCTGGCATAATGGTGCTTACCCAAAAGACACAAGGCACAGGGTTTAATCCTCATTTTTGAAGGGAAATTACCCAGGCTTAAAATGGCATGCAAAGGCCGCTAACCTAGTACTTCACTATGAACTATGTACAATCAGTGAAAAGGGTGGAAATGCATGCAAGAACATTCTTGTCCAAGGAAAGAGGATGGAGTCTGTCCTCTAAGCATGGTTGCAAGAACGTCTGGAACAGAATTTCTCCAGCTGTCTGCTTTGATAGAAGGAAAATCAATCTATTACAGGTGTTCCCCTCATTAGGGCTAGATCCTAGACTACCACTGCCTTGAGCTGCCACTTTTGCGGGTCTGCTCCTGATCCGCTTAGTCTGTCCAGTACAATGTTCTGTTCTGATGGGATGCATGACACCTGCAGAGTCAAATAATGTTGTAAAGTTAGCTCCCAGGCCATCACTGCCATCTGACACAGAGGGTATGACTTTGCAGCTCCTCATTTATTAAAGTATCACATCACTGTGGTATCATCTGTAACCAAAAGAAAAAGACTCAAGTCCATAAGTGGTGAAGAACTTCAAGGCATGAATCACTGGCAACATTTCCTTGATACTGATCTGCTTCCATGCATCCTTGGGCCACCAAGTAACCTGCACTTGCAATCCTGTTGACACAGCTCCCCAAGCAAAACTGGACAAATCTGCCTCAACCAACTGTTCCTGAAGAGGTGAGAAGGGAAGTCCTGGATTGATACTCAGTTGTGGTGTCTACCACTGTTAACTCTCTCTGAAGGAGAACAGCACCAGCAAGTGGGATTACAGAGAATGTAGGTGTTGGGTCCAACAATTTTGGACATACCACTGAATTTTCTTCATGTGAAGATGGACCAATGGCATCATGAGAATCATGGATAGCATCAGTCCTAGAATTTTTAGGAATTCTTTTATCTAGGCAATGTTCCTCTTGGAGAATTCCTGAAAGACTTTCTGGTAAAGCAGGACTCTTCTTTGGGAAGAAAGGTTATCCTGTTTGTCAGTGTCGATTAAGCACCCTAGGAAGATAAGTCTTTGTGAAGGTGTCAGCACAATATCTGATGGTTCAACTTGCACTCCAGAGAGTTTGCTTAACCTGTACCTGAACCAGGGAATGGTACAGCTCCAGAGGATGTGTCTGACCCTTATGTCATGCACAGATGTAGTACTATCATCAAACTAGTTGTAGTACTATCACCAAACTAGTGGACTTGGAGGCAAAAGAAGGCAAGTGGTCCAACAGCTTACACAAAACTACTGCAGAGTCATAAGTCATAGGAAAAGGCATATTTCTTTATTTATTCATATGTTTTTAGGTGCACTAGGGATAGACTGTGGTGGAGAGTCCTAAGGGAACAAAAGAATAGCCAGATCAACTAAAAACACTAGCTGCATAGTCAGCCCAGGAAAAAATGGACAAATCCCACCACTCTCCCTATAGGTTCATAGACTAGTACTAAGCTAACTGCCCTTGTGAGCCATTTTTAGCCTAGCCAATTATACCTTGTGAGACTCGAACCCTACACCTTGTGTTTGTAAGGCAAACACCTTAACCATTAAGCCACCCTCCCAACCCCTATAAATAGCAATCTGTAGTCTATTGTTGCAGGGATACTATTCTGAACACTGCACTGAGTAAAATGAAACTAGTTTCAGTAACAGTTCAAAGCACAACATACATTTCACAAAACTCCCCCATTTTTAAAATACAAAGGTTAGTTTCAGTCCCAAATGATTAGAATTAGCATAAAACAGCCTTAAACAAGGAATAAAGTATAAAACTTTTAAAAAGATTCCTTTCACAAATGTTTGACATATGCAATGGTGCCAAAATCTTGATTGAAATTAAAAATAATAATAATTTAAAATGTTGTAGACTTACTCAATCACTTAAAATAATCATAGCCACAAAGAAAAAAAAAATCTTCTGGTCACAACTTTCAAATGAAGATTTTAATCAACAGAAATAATAGACAAGAGTAAAGCATGAGGCAATGGAGGAAGTGCCCAAAAAATACTGTGGACAGATTCCTCTGATAAGCATGATGAGTTTTTCTTTTACATTAGTAACAGTTTAGACTCTCTTACTTTTACATAGATGTCATGGTTTCAAAAATCATGGCACATAGTAGATGGGAATCAACCATTTCTGGAAGCCAATCTTTTCCAGTGTTTACCTATATTACCTGAATAACTACCCTTTGTGGCAGAAAAAGAGTTTCGTAAAAGGACAAACTGTTAGGCTATCCAAGTTGATACTTTATGACAGTCAGTTCTTGTTAGAGCTGGACAAACTTAAGATATTATTTTTGGAAAGGGCTTACCCCATGGAATTAGTTAATTACAAAGCCTGCAAAGTGGTCTCAGGAAGACCAAACAGCTACAAACCAGTTTTAGATTATTCAGTGCCTTCTGAGTTTAGAGTATTAAACACTAGGAAAAGCCAGTGATCGAATGCCACATTTAACCACAGTGCAGGTGATGTGAAGATGTTTTGCAAAAATTGGTCCAGGGTGTTTGGTCCCACTGGTCTGACTCAAAAACTAGGTGAAGCCCCTACTTTTGTCTTTAAATGCAGTATAATTGTTAAAGGGTTATTGGAGAAAAGGGGCCAAGTGCACTGGAAGAGATGGGGATGTACAAGTGTGAGACCGGCTCACAATGTAGGTTTATTTATGACAGTATAAAAATCACCATCTCCTCTTAATCAAAAACTATATTTTGCACAGGTAGATACAACTGTACAAGAACAGTGGTGGTTTACCATGCATCTTGTCTTGCATGTCCTGTGTTTTACATAGTTAAGACAGAGCACATAGTACAGACAGACTTATGAACACATCTATGCAATAAAAGAGTGGGCAGAAATGCACTAGGTAAATATTCAAAGATGTGTACTAACTTTAAAAAGTTCTTGTTTTTTTATTTTGGAAAAGGTGCGGATTTCTTACAGATGTGGAAGTTGGGTGAAAAAGCTGGAATAGTGTGAATTGTACTGGCAGTTGTTATTAAATGCTTCTCAGACCCTGGGGTTAAATCAATATATTTCTGTCAATAGTGTCTTACAATTAAAGGCACTAAACTTGTAACTTATTGTCTACATTGACTGCTTATAAAGTTTTTTTTTTTTTTTTTTACTATGGTTGTATTTTAATGTCAATTTTTTTATATGTTTTGAATTTTAACCAGTGAGTTCTGATATTTTAGCATTTTTTGAGGTATCTCTTTAAGAAAGCCTGGGGGAGGTTTTCATTTGTTATATGATTACATTGGTTACTGACACCAAAATGAGTTCATGTATTTAGTTCTGATGAAGTTCTTAAAGCAGAATGAAAGCGCTCAACTCTTGTGATTTATTCGCAATAAATTTCCACTGGACGTGAATTCAAACTGGCTCTTGGAAAGCACAACCATGACGTTTATGCTGTGAAGCATTTTTTTATTAATGCTTGCTTAGTTTGCTTGAGATGTCTTTACAGGAACTATCTGCAGTCTCAGCTGGGGTTGCGCCGATGACTGAGACCAGTAATTCTGACTCCAGTGATCCTGTCAATTCTTGTTAAGCTACTTAGTCAGTTGGGTTTGAAAGTGGATGGGGAGGAAATATATCAGGGACAAATGTTTGTGATGCAGTTAGCCAAGCCATGTATAAATGCAAGGAGCAATCTATAAACAAATAAATTGAAAATATGTCTTTGCAAGGTTGTTGTTGTCTTTCGGCTTTTCGCGGTTAGGGGTCGCCACAACGGAACTCCAGTCCGCTAATGATTGGCAGTAGATTTTCATGAACACCAAGGTGCCAGCTCGACGTTTAACCTTCAACGAAGGCACGCCCATTTACGCATGTCTTTCGAACACCCACCCAACCGTGGGGAGGACATGCAGACTCCACAAAGAAGGCACTCCTCGCACTCCAGCTGAGAATCGAACAGCAGAACCTCTTGCTGGGAGGCAACAATGCTACCACTGCACCACCGCAAGGTGATCCCACCAAATGCTCAGTCAGCAATGGTCGATTCACATATACAGCCTTGCATGAGTGGTTGGGTAAAGGAACCAAGGTTAAATAACTACAGGTGGGTCTGTAAACAGTAATGATACACTGAAAGACAAATTTAGGAAGTCTGAAAAGCTTTTATACAATTTTAGGTGTTTGCAACTTGACCAAGCTTTTTTATGTGAGAGTACATCAGCAGGCAGAAACCCCAAAAGTTTGAGGATGTGGAATTCCCCAGTGGTACCAAGTACAGTTCAGTAATGCAAAGTAAATTACTGGAATTTTTTTTAAAAAGGCGGGAATGGAGCTTATGGCTATTTTAATCAAAGAAAATGACAGACAGTTGGTAAAATTAACTATTGACACTGAGATGTCGCAAAATTATTGACCTTTTGTTCTCTACCATTGAAAATTAATTTTATCAGATTTTTGACATGGTCGCTGGTACAAGTGCTTCTATAAGGGAGTGAAAAGAGAAAAAAATGCCACATTACAGGGTGGACTATAAAATTAAATGAGCATATCTCGATCCAACAGGTTTCCAAACGAACAACCCCGTGACAACTGAGGTACCTTAGTGGAGAAACAAGGTGACCACTGGACTGTATTCTGGACTGGACTCTGAAAATGAAGGTTTTTTAGAACCCAATCTATGGAGGTCCAAAAGACTAAACGAAAAGCAGCAGACCAACACTGAATTCAACAGGGGGAAGAGGCCCAAGACAACAATGCTTATTACCCCATGAAATTGTATAAACAAAAAAAGGGGAGAGGCAGAGGCAGGAGCCAGGAATCAGAGATACTAAACATTTCAAAAAAACAAATATGATGATGGTAAATAATGCACCTGTATCAGGTAATAGCATGAAGTCAATGGCTTGAGAATTTACAATTACAGACACTTGAATATTGACAATAATTTTGTCTATTTTAAGAGGTTTTACCTTTGTGCCCTCATGTGAGCTGAATCTATTGGACATATTAGTGCAGTTAAAACTTCACACTAGGAAGTCTAATTTAAAACTGCTTTTCAGAGGTACTAGAATTTTAACGAGATCTAGCATATGTAATCCAGTCCTTGCACTTCCCATATCTATATAAGAGATTATGTGAAACCAACATGAGATGATTACACACAAACAATAAAAAGGAGATCATTACATTCTTTATTCAGAGACAGATTCATTCAGGTTATGAAACCAGATTGGGGGGGGGGGGGACAGGGACGGTGATGAACAATCACAGCTACTCTGTTAAAATGCTGACTATTGATAAGATAGTACTTATTTTAAATCACACTCCAGAAAAGAAAGTAATTATACTTTTAGTAGAAATGACTCCAGGTGGAATGAAGTGGTACATGAATTTGAACTGTCTCCTGATTTGTTAAAGTTTCTCAAAGTTAACCAGACAGTCATACCAACTATTTTTTGGAATCCCAAAAAACACATAATGACTAGAAAGATCAATTACTGTGTGCAATAGTGACTTCTGCACAATCCAAAACTGAAACCTTGACTCTGCTGGTGACAGCAATTAAAAAAATATTTTAAAGACAAACCACATGGAAGGGATTTATGGAATTTTTCACTGAAATTGTCTAACACCTACTTATATGAAATATGTACATTTGATGGCATAGATGTAAAGGACCTGTTTTAGGTAATACCAAACGTGGTTGAAATGGATTGCTTTTACCAGACTATCAGTAGGGATGAGTCTCTTTCAGGTAAGGACATTTTGATTATTTGTGAGTGCATGGACACAGTGTTAAAAACAATTATGTGTACACTGAAAGTGAACACTTCCAATGAATAAAAGGGGTGGCTGACCATGGCAGCCTCCAGTGCACTTATGTTTGCCAGTACCCAAATGTGTACTGGGAAAACTACTGTATTTGACAGTGAATTTTGTCTCAGTATTGTTCTAGAGGTAAAATTTGACTATAATATTTTTTATTCTGCAAAGAGATTCCTCTGATAAGTATGATAAAGTTTTTAGATACATTTATAGTGTAGACCTTTTTTACATATAACAAGAGTAATAACAATATTAGCTTTTTGGGTGTCACAGTTTTCAAAAATATGACAAGTAGTAAATGGGAATCAACCATTTTTAGGAAGCCAACTTTTTCCAATGGTTACCCTCATTACTCAAGTAACCACCCTTTGTGGCAGGGTGACAATTTAGTAAAAGGGCAAATGGTGAGGCTATCCTGGTTGGTATCTGATGATAGCTAGTTCTTGTTAGAGATGTACAAATTTAAAGATATTACCTCAGGGAATTGGTGAATAATATATCCTTTGAAGGGGTTTCAGAAAAAAAAATGACAGATTACAAAACAGTTCTAGATTATTCAGGGTCTTCAGAATTTCAAGTATTAAACATCACTAGGAATAGTCATTGATCTAATATGATTATCCTCACATTTAACCAAGGTGCAGGTGAGCTGAAGAAGATTTTTTGCAACAGTTAGTCTGGGGTGTTTGGTCCTACTGGTCTAACTCAAAAGCTACAAGAAGCACTACTTTTGTCTTTAAATGTAATACAAATGTTAAAGGGTTATTAGAAAAGGGAACCAGTGAACTGACAGGAAACACTGACAAAAACAGGGGGATGTACAAGTCTGGGACCTACTCGCAATGGAGGTTTATTTATGACCGTATAAACATCACCATGCGCTCTTATTGAAAAACTCTATTTTAAACAGATAGATACAAGTGTACAACAAGAGGGGTAGTTTATCTTGAATAATCTTTCATGCCCTGCGTTTTATGTAGCGAAGACTGAACATGTATCACAACTAGGATTTATGACCAGATCCATGCAATAAACCAAAAATGCCTCAAGTAAACATTCAAAAATGTGTACTAATTTTAAAAAGTTCTGTATTTTTTTTTTTTTTGAAAAGGTGTAAATATCTGACAGAAGTGAAAGTTGGAAGAAAAGGCTGGAATACCATGAACTGCATTAGCAGTTGTTATTAAACACCTCTCAGACTCCACAGTTAAATAAATATATGTCTGTTAATAGTGACTTACAATTAAGGGCACTAAACTTGTAACTTATTGTCTACAATTGACTAATGAATTCTTTATGATTGCATGTTAATATTACAAAAAGCATTTTATACATTTTGAATGTTAACCAGTAAGCTCCAATATTTTAGCATTTTTTTGAGGTAACTCTCTTTAAGAATGCCATGGGCAGGTTTTGATTTATCATGGGATTACACTGGTTATTTTAAACAGAAATGGATAGGGTTGCCACCTATTCATTTTCCCCCGACTGTCCAGAAATCAAACTGTAAGGTAGTCTGTATTGTACAAACTCTGGTATTCTGCTTCAAAAAAAGAAATAGACCAGACTATCGGAGTTTGTGAAATTGGCAGGTTTACTATGTGTTTTTACAGAAAAGCATAGTAAATTGGCAGAAAAAAAGCATCAGGAATGGAAAAAAGGATGGTGTTCCCCATTGGCTGATGTCACAACAATGGGCAGAAAGTGGGTGGAAGAGGGGCAGAAATGGGTGGGGTTATGGATGGTATGAGGAGTGTGGCTTTGGTCTGGTTTTAGCCACAATGAAACGTGGCAAACCTAGAAATGGAGTGACTGCACTGTTAAGAGAGTGGAACAAAAGCACTTAACTATAATGATTTTTTTCTTTAGTTGCAATAAATTTACACTGAACACAAAAATTCAAACTGTTTCTTGGAAGGCACAACCACAGCATTTTTTGGACTGTTTGTTTGATTACGATGTGAAACATTTTTAATTACTGACAGGAAATGTACTAAAACAGTACAGTTAGTACACAAACTCGGTTAAACATTCAACAATGGCCATAAAACACATCACAAAGGTTAAGAACCCACAAAAGCCAAGAACTGGCTTAAAACAAACAGTACAAATCATATACTGCTGGTAAAGTAAAACCCTAAGCTCATTTAATTTCACAATCAGAAAAAAAGCAGTAGAATACACTGTACTAAAAGCAAAAAAAAAACAAAACAAAACCAGAAGGTAGAAATAAAATCCAAAAGGTTTTCTTATTGGATACTGGCAGCTGAAGAGAACCAGAATAAGGAGCAGTCTTCCAACAGAACCTTTTCTGCCTGTGGTACTAAACAACCAAAGGGATCCTGCCTGTGAGTCTGTAAGGTAGTCAGTCCCCTGTACTGTCAGGTGATTGGTCCATCACACCT
>NC_056739.1:620902119-620929619 GCF_019279795.1 Protopterus annectens
TTATATTCTTAAAACTAGTACCCCTTTTATATACTATCCTGGGGAATGAATCCAATTTAGCACTTCTCTGTCATTTTGGATAAGCTGACAGTTTTTAAATAAACTATTAGTAATACTCTGGCTATTGACAGAAACAGTAATAACAAATGCATGGCCAATCTGTTCACGGTTTTCTCTATTATTACTGCCATTACTAAATATTCTCAGCTGATTATCCAAACAGGAACTTGATGCTATATCATTAACCGTATATGTATCTAATTGTGAGTATTATTTAACAATGGAGCACAAATACCTTGTTTTCTTTTAGTAACTACTTCCCTTTTTGTAGGATTTACTATACCCAAAGGATAACCCCAGTTTACAAACATTCCGCAATAAATCACATTCCTTTATAAACTCATCATAATCCAATACCATCCTTGCTACCCTTACCATTTGGCCTTTAACTACTACACATTTTTGATGGTGTGGATGGCTACTCGTAAAGGGAAAAAATGAATTTGAATAAGTGGGTTTTCTGTAAATGCATATCAGCTTCTCTCTATTTTATCTTTAGATAATTTAAAATCCAAATATGAAATAGACTCATGATCAATGGTATGAGCGAATTTGAGGAATGAGGTAGTATTTATCAATATAATTTATAAATTCAGGTATTCTGTCTGGTTCGTCAGTTCATGTTACAAATATGTCATCCAGAAAACATATATACATGCTCCATGATGCTTTATAAGGACTATTAAAAACAATTGTATTCCCATGCTGCCATGATAATGTTAGTATACAGTGGCCCACAAACTGTCCCCATGGCTATACCTTTCCTCTGTTGGAAGGAATGTTCTTCAAAGAATATATAATTATTATACAGAATGATCTCAACCAAGTGGCTTAAGCTATTGATTTTATCTTGTTCTAAGAGCAAAACCTCAGTTACATATTCCATAAATCAAGCTAGTCCTTTCACTGTGTGAAATGCAACTTAATAAATCTTGTATATTTATGGTTAGAAATGTCACATTCATTATATCCTCTAATTGTTGACATTTAGTTAAAAAGTCCCATGAGTCTTTGCACAAACATTCAATATTCATCACTTTGTGTTTTAATTGACCATCTATATATCTAGCTATGAAACTTGTCTTTGAGGTGCCCATATCCACTATTTGTCTAAAAGGCCAGAAAGGGACCATTTTCAGCGGAGGCCAAGGGAGAAAAGCTCCACTATCACAATATTTCAGAATGCAAGTACAGATATTTTCAATAACAAATTATCATGTTACATTACAAAACAGCAAGTACAGATATTTTAAATCACAAAGTATCATGTTAGAATACAAAACACAAAAGTGAAAAAAATGTAGTGAGAAAAACATAGAACTTTTAGTTATGTACTCACCATAACTTCAGATGTTTGGGATCCATCTCGCCTACATTCTGACTGATGGGTTCGGAGCCGATCCCTCGGCTCCAACTCGGCACGCTTATGCCAAAGAGCGAAGTCTCTTATTGGCTGAGCTTACTATATCCCAGGATGCACCACTACCAGTCCCCCAGATCTAGTTTGTCCGCATACATGCACACATGCACGCACTGCTTATATAACATCGTCAGATGAAACAAGATAAAAACAGTAGAACTCAAAACCGTTCAATCTCTTCTGATCTCCAAGGCAGGGGAAGGAGGGTGGGTATTAGGAATGTGGCGAGATGGATCCCAAACATCTGAAGTTATGGTGAGTACATAACTAAAAGATGTTATGTGATCCTATCTCGCCTACATTCTGACTGATGGGACAGCGTCCCTAGCACCTGAATCCTGGGTGGCTCACTGGAAAACACTCCTGAGTACCGTGGAACCAAATGATGCTCGCCCTTTAGATGCCACATCCAATTTATAGTGGGAAATGAAAGTGTGCGGGTTGGACCAAGTAGCCGCAGCACAAATCTCAGAAATAGCGAGCTTGGAATGAAAGCAATAGAGGTAGCCATAGCTCTGGTAGAGTGAGCTTTGATAGATGTTGTAAGTTGCTTATTTGAAGAGGAATAAGCCTGAGTTATGCAATCTCTAATCCATTTGGAAATAGTAGCTTTAGTGATGGTTTTACCCAATTTATTATCTGAAAAGGACACAAACAATTGGTCTGTTTTTGAATTTGTTGAGTCCTGTCTAGATAGAAGCGCAATTGCCTGTGAACATCCAATTTATGCAAGGTGTATTCCGCTTCATTTGAAAATTTTGGAAAGAAAACTGGTAGCTCTAGAGATTGTTGGAGACAGAGATTAGAACAAACTTTTGGAACAAAAGATAGATTAGGCCTAAGTGATACTCTATCCTTGTGAAAAATCAAGTACGGTGGTTTGATAGATAGGGCTTGAAGTTCTGAAACTCTTCTTGCAGAGGTAATTGCAACTAAGAAGGCAGTTTTCCAAGACAGATATTTTAACTCACATGTAGCAGCCGGTTCAAAAGGGGAAGATGTTAAGGCACGAAGTACCAAATCAAGATCCCACGGAGGCGCAGGATGAAAAACTGGGGGTCTTAACAGCACAGCACCTTTCATGAAAGTTTTACATAATCTGCTGCTCATCAACGGTGGGTCTATGGATTCGTGAAATTTGGAGATAGCTGCTAGTTGGACTTTAATAGTAGAGACTGAAGATCCTTGATTAAACAAGGATGTTAAAAATTTCAAGACCTCTGGTATCGGGGCAGTAATAGGGTCTAAGCCTCTGAGTTGAGCCCAGATAGCAAACCTCTTCCACTTACTGAGGTACAATTTCTTAGTGGTGGGTTTGTGGGCCGAAGATAAAATGTGAATAACTTCCGGGTCTATGGTGTGATTTCTGACTAAGGTCGAAAGTGGAGGAGCCAAGCTGTTAATTTCAAAGTGTGAAGGGACTGGTGCTGTCGTCCCGACTGATGAATCAGCAGGTCCGGAGTTAGATCCAAAAACCAAGGACCGTCCAGAGCATATTTCTTTAGGTAGGGGAACCATACCTGACGAGGCCAATGGAGCAATTAGAATCATTGTGGACCCCAATTGGGAAGCTTTCTGGATGACTTTGGGGAGGAGTGGAACCGGAGGAAAAGCATAAAGTAGTCCTGTTGGCCAAGGTTGGACTAGAGCATCCGTAGCTGCCTCCCCCTGACGGAGTCAAGGAAAAGAACCTTTTGCACTTTGTGTTTTGTGGTGTTGCAAACAGGTCGCAGCACGGGGTCCCCCATCTTTTGAAAACCTGAGCTGCTACTGTTTCGTTCAGGGACCACTCGTGAGGAGAGAGAATCGTCCTGCTTAATCTGTCTGCCAATATATTGGATTTTCCTGGAATGTGGGTCGCTACCAGGAAGCGGTTGGTAGCTACAGCCTATTCCCACACCCTCATGGCCTCTCTGCAAAGGGGGTAAGATCTGGTCCCTCCTTGTTTGTTTAGATACCAGACCACCGACATGTTGTCTGTGTGGATAGCGATAATGCCTTGAGGGAGAAACTTGTGGAGGGCTTGTAGGGACAGAAGTACAGCCCTCATTTCCAATACATTGATATGGAGAAAAGTTTCGTCTGGAAGCCAAGAACCCTGAACTAACCTGCCCAGACAATGCCCCCACCCCGTCTGGGAGGCATCCGTTGTCAAGGTGGCCACGGAGGGTATAACAAAAGGTCTTCCCTGATTCAGATTGGATGGCTGAAGCCACCAGCGGAGGTCCCGTTTGCACGTTTCTGTAATCAGTATGAGATGATTGAGGGGGAGATCCTGAAAAGACCATTGTGTCGATAACAGCCACTGAAGAATCCTCATGTGCAATCTTGCCAGCGGAACTAGGAGAACCGTGGCAGACATTGAACCTAAAAGTTGCAGGACCAACCTGGCTGGGGCTTTGGATCTTGGAAGCAGGGCTCGGACTTGACCTTGTAATGTTTGAATCCTTTCGGTAGGAAGGAAGATGCGCATCAATTTTGAGTCTATCTCTGCTCCTATGAATCTTATGCGCTGAGAGGGCAGCAAGACAGACTTTGACCAATTGAATGTAATTCCCAGGGAAGCACCCAGGAGATGGTGGCTTGTAGGTTGTCTAGTAGTAGATGCCTGGTGGTGGCAGTCAGGAGCCAGTCGTCCAGATAGGGAAACACTTGGAATCCGAGACTCCTCAGGTGAGCAGTCACTACTGCCAAACACTTGGTGAACACCCTGGGGGCTGTGGTGAGACCAAAGGGCAGTGCACAAAATTGGAAATGACTGTCTCCCAGGCTTAAGCACAGATACCTCCTGGACGCCTGATGTATCGGTATGTGATAATAGGCGTCCTTGAGATCTATGGAGCACATCCAAACATCCTTCTCCAACAATGGGAGAATGGATTGTAAAGTGACCATTGGGAATTTGGACTTCATGACGGACTGGTTTAGTTTGCTGAGATCCAATATGGGTCTCAGGTCCCCTGTCTTTTTTGGCACTAAAAAGAACCTTGAGTAATTTCGGATCCGATCTGGTCTGTGGGGACAGGTTGGATGACTCCTTTTCTAGCAGCTTTGAAGCTTCTGCGGCTGCAATTTCCCTTTGACTGGGTGGTGGGTCCGGGATGTTTTTGGACGGTGGGGGTGAGTGTGTGAAGGGAATGGTGTAACCTCCGGCAATAATCCGAAGCACCCATCTGTCCTGAGTAATAGACTCCCAGGCTTTTAGGTGCTTGGCAAAATGGCACCCGACTGGCTCCGGAGCAGCACAGCCGGGCAATCCCTCATGAAGTGTGGGAGGCTGAAGAGCCACGAAAGGACTCGCAGTCTCCAGTGTTGCGGGGCCCTCTGCCGCCTCTGGGACGGCGTCTCCCAGAAAAATTTCCCATCCTCTGCCTCTGGAAGGGGAATCTTCCTGCTGTTGAGGAAAGAACTTCTGTGATTTGCGGAACCACATCTTCCCTCCTCTTTTAGCCTTGGGATAAGGCCGAAAGGGAGTGGAATAACGTGCTCCTACGGCAGATAAAGTTTTTCCCTCTTGCTCACAGCGGGTAAGAGTGTCTTTTACCTTGGGTCCAAACAAAGAGGACCCATCAAAGGGAGTGTCGGCGAAGGAAGACTTGAAGGCCTCCGAAATGACACAAACGGAGCCAGGCTTGTCTCCATAGAGCCACGCCTGTGCCTGCCGCTCTACCCGCCCCTTCGGCCGCATATGAAATGAGCCTCATGGACGAGTTAGAAATCGAGGTAAGGATAGCCAAGTGAGAGCTAACCGACTGGGCTAGCTGCTCAGGTAGGTTACCTGAGAGGGAATCTGACAGCTCCTTGACCAGATCCCTCTGTAGTCTGGTGAAATGTGCCAAATAATTCAGGGACCTTAGAGTAAAGGCCGCTGAAGTCAGGGTGCGCTTCCCGTGCGGTCCATGCTCCTAGACTCCTTATTAGGAGGATGGACGGACGTTGAAGCCTCTGCCACGTCCTGCTGTGTAGCAGATGCCACCACCATGGCATCTACAGCCACGCCTTTCGTCAAGAACTCCTTCTCGGGTGGGGCAGACAAAAATTTGTTAGGGCGAGAAGGCACTGGTTCCGCAGTATCTGGATGTTCCCACGCCCTCCGACAAACCAAATCCAGGAGCTCATCGAAGGGCGGAGACACCCAGGAGGCGGAGGGCTGAGCCCCAAAGGCCTTGAGAAGCACTGACTCATCAGCGGAGGGGGGTTTGGATATCCAGCCGCCTCGTTGCTTAAGGATCTCTAGAATGTCTGCAAATGAGACATCATCCGAGGACGACTTTGGGGACCCCTCCGCATCATCAAGATCAGTGTCCGATGTAAGAGACTCGGGGGAGTCCACGTGCTTCCTCTTGCACGATCTCTTCCTTGGGGGCTCCTCCGAAGACAACTCCGAAGAACCCTCAGGAGGAGGGGAACCCCAGTGGGGTAACCTCAGGCCCGGGCTCCGCTGCTTAGAGACAGGGGAACTGCCAAAGACCCAGTCTCCATGCCCAGGGAAGGTGCCGGTAAAGCCATAGAGATGGCCGAAGAAGACTTGGCCAAGGCACTCCTCATAGCTCTGAAAGCCGGACCCCCAGAATCCTGGGAGTGTCCGGTCCCCGGAGCCATGATAGGAGACGGAAGTCCCGCAGCTGAAGCACCGAGAGGGAGGCTCGGAACCGACAGCATTGGTCCCGAAACGTCACCCCCGGGTCCGGCCGAAGAAGTCCGCGTGCTAAACTCGGACCCGAAGGCCGGGGTTGGAGTAAGGGTCGGAGCCGACCCTAGGATCTCCACTGGCTCCATCAGCACCTGCTCCGACGGAGCCGAAGCGGTCGGAGGAGGAATGGCAATGGAATGGGCTATCGGCTCCGAAGCCAATTGGGTTGGAGCCGAAACAAATTTTTGAAAGACTGGGGACTGAAACAGTCTTTGGAGCACCCTGTCTATGTCCGAATCTGACATCCTCGATGACCTAGAGGAGACCGAACGGGTTCGAGTAGGCCTCTCCAATGGCCCCAAGGGACTAGGGGACCGGCTCCGAGGCGACTCGATAACTATCGGCGCCGAAGGAATGCACAAACCAGTTTCCATCGGTGCTGAGGAGGACTTCGGCGCCGAGGAGGAAGTGTCTGAGCGGACAACCTTCATCGGCTCCGAGATCAGTGGAGCCGATGAAGGTGACCCGCCTCTCGATGCCCCAGCCATCGGCTCCGAAGCCAGAGGAGTCGAGACTGGAGGCATCGAGGCAGACCGTTCCGCCCTCGGCTCCAAAGTCCTTGGAGCCGAAGGAGAAGCCTGCCTATGCCTTTTGGTGGTTGGGTCCGACGGACTGGTCGGAGCCGACGCCCCTTTCTTTTTAGCAGGAGAAGGAGAGGACGCTAAAGCTTCTTCAAAAGAGGGTTTTATAAGGCCTTTCAAAATAAGTTTATTTTTCCTCTCTTGGAGGACCCTCGAGGAAAAAGCGTGACACACGCTGCAGGACTCCTGCAAATGTTTGGCGCCCAAACAATATACACAGAGAGAGTGGTCATCCGTGATAGACATTTTAAAACTGCACTTAGTGCACTTCTTAAAGCCCGAAGGCCTAGGAGCCTGAGACATAACAACAATTTAGTAACTCTCTCACAGAAAAAAACCCACTATTCTGTATTGTCTTTCTAAATTGACTGACACTACAAAGATTAGCTTACGGTTGTCGGTTAAGATTGACAGCCCGATAACAACAGAGAAAATAACTCAAGGGGATCCTAGAACCCCTAAGGATTTGAAAGGGATTGACTGACAGGGAAGGCCCTACAGATCAAGGGGGGCCTGTAGTCAGAACAAACACCCAATCACACACAAATTTTCCACAAAAAAAATTTCCAGTCACACACAAAGTACAGAGTAGCTGTTAAAACAGCTTTTTGTTATAGAAATAGCAAAATCCTGACAGAAAAAGTTAGTGAAAAAAACACTACTTAGCTCAGCCAGCTCGAGACCACGTCTTTGCTAGTTAGCGGCAAACGAGATCTGGGGGACTGGTAGTGGTGCATCCTGGGATATAGCAAGCTCAGCCAATAAGAGACTTCGCTCTTTGGCATAAGCGTGCCGAGTCGGAGCCGAGGGATCGGCTCCGAACCCATCAGTCAGAATGTAGGCGAGACAGGATCACATAACATCATATGTTTCATGATAGAGGGCAACGAAATACAATAATATGAGTTGAAGAGAACACGTGAGGAAAAATTCAATAGTTATATTATTTGTTACATAGGTTAGTATGTGGTAAATGAGACCCAAGACAATTCTAATAATATAATTGAAGAGACAGCAGAGATTACACGATTAAAGACAGTGGGTTGAAATAAAGGGATGTCTTAGTACGGGATAGGTGTTCATGTTATGGTTATAAAAGGAGGAAGGATGTACACAAGTAGATTATTAGAAGACTACAGGGTAGGGAGTCTAAAGGTAGCTTGGGTGAGGGAGGAAAGAGGTACAGGAAAGATCTGCAGAGATAAATTAAATAAGGTAAGGTAGTAGAGAAAACAAAAAGGAGTGGAGTAGGAGGCAGAGAGGACAGTGAGTGTGATCTAGGTTGAAGGGGGTGAGTTAAGTACAGTAAGTTCAGTCAGGATTGGCACAGGAGCAGGTCCAAGATTTGGTATGATTACCTGGAGATGAGTATACAATCCTCAAGAAATGCGCAGCTGAAAGCAGAGATGGAGGCAGGGCGCAAAGTACCTTCATGGCTGCCTGGATGACAGCACCACCAGCTCACCCCCATACTACAATGGAAACATCCTTAGTAACACAGAAATGACAGGATTGAGCCCTACTTGGAGGATGCTTGACAGTATGAAAGTAGACAGCAAAAAAGCACCAAGACAAATCGTCATATGGGATGAATATAAGTAAGAAAAAAAATGATGATTGTTTTCTAGTTGGCAGGATGACAGCTGGAGAGATAGTGAGGATGCAGCTAGGAGAGTGTTGCATGTCTGACCACATTCATGGGCACCTGTAATGGGAAAGTGAAGAGGGAGGTAGGGAGAGATGCAGATGCTACCAAATAAACTGGAATAAAATGTAGGTATATTGTGAGCAGTGGATATAGCACTGTAATATATAACAGAAAAGTAGGAACGTAGGAATAGAGGACAGGTCAAGACAGGATGGACTGATGACAGCAATAAGATGAAAGGTAAGGACAATAGCAGAAAATAAGAACTCAGGCAAAGTAGCAGCAAAAGGAAAGAAAAGTTAAGACAACTTCAGATGAGCAAGAATTAAGGAGAGATGGTTAAGGGGAAAGTAGAACACATTAGATAGATTAGCAAACATGATGATTCAGGAGAAGAAATACTATAAAGTATTGGAAGAATGTGACCCGGTGGGAAACATGATACTGTCAAATAAGATTTAGAAAATAGGAAGCTTAGCATAATAGGCTACACTCTGAAGGTAGACAAGATGAGGGCACAGAAGGAAAGAAGAGAACAAGATTTACCAAACTTTACACATACTGAGTGGACACTGGGGTTAGGGTGACATAAGAGGGAGAAAGCTGGTATACCTGAGGATAACTGATGGTCAGATTGACATTTTAGATAAAAACAGTGTTTTGAAGGACATCTGTAATTCAAGAAAATACCTAAACAGGGTGAAGGTGGTGGATATATATATATATATATATATATATATATATGGTTTCTTGGTGGATTTTTATAAGCTAACAGGCAGTGAGATAACATGGAAGATGCTTAAGGCCTTACTAGAAGGGAAAGGATTGCCCACATTTATGAGCATCAGTGTGGTAAAAGTTCTCCAAATGGTAAAAGTGTCACTGAATGCCCAGAGGAACCTACTGCCCCATAAAATGGAAATACCAAGAATTTTACAGTTCTGGCAGAACATTTCACAGGGCAATTACACATCTGCTGGGTAAGGCACAATTAGGGAAAGGTGCTCTTAAGGATATGAATCAGCTTTGTGAATTAAAGAAACAGAACACAGTAATAAACTTCCATAGACAAAATCATATTTCTAATAAAGTTTTATCACAAAAAAAGTAAAACAGTTAGTGCTTTCTTTCTTTACATCGGAAGCACATCAGTGTGGCAGTTTTAAATTCCAAGACTCATAAATGCAAATCCTGGAAGAGCAAGACTGAATGTATGAAAATGTGCACTTGCTCTGGGAGTACTCGTCTCTAACATATGGTGACGTCTAAGTTGGTATATACAAGTGGCAGTGGGTTCAGGGGGGCTTGCTCCCCTGCAAAAAATAAAAAGGAGAACAGTGACTGTTGAAATTAACTGTTACCCTTTAGTTTAGCACTTTTTTTCTCCTATTTTCAGTGCTTAAAATTATGGATCTCAGAATTATAAGAGGAAGCCCTCCATCAGACTGGTTTAAAACAGTGTTTAAGCAAGTTTAAATAAGGTTTGCTATGATATGCTGTGGCTGTTTTGGCAAAAGAAAAATTAAAAATATAGCTTTCTCTGTATAAAAATATTACTATGTTTTGTTTCCTGGATTTACTTGCAAAACTGTAACTGCGGTACTGGAGAGTTTGTAGTGGTTTATTTTAGTGTTCGGATCAGGAACAGAAATAGAGTAGTATGAAGGGTGGATTATTAAAGGATATCAAGAGTGTGCTTGACAGTGGAGCTTCCTGAAGTTGTTTTCCAGGAAACAGACTGCTCAAATAATTTGGCACTCTGCCATTCCCAGACAATCTCAGCAAAATTAAGAGTATAAAACCAAAATGAAGAAAACAAACCAAAAAAAAAAACAAAACAAAAGCTACTATACAGAGATACACTTTCTACATACAGGGACCACAAAGGGTATCTCCATAACTGAGCAAATCATTAAATATCTGGATTAGACCCTGTATTGATTTTTTTAAGTCACTCTGGCAAACCCATAAAGAAACTGCAAACTCTGCTACACACACTTGTTACAGAGTTTGGAAACTACTTAAGTAAATGTGCTAAATAATGATCACAGCGTAAACTTTTTACCACTTTTGGAAATGCATTGCTAATTCTAGCTGATGCAACAACTAACAATCTAAGCAAACATCAAATAAAGTTGAAAAATTAAATCACTTCATCAGCTCTACTGATTACACAGATTTAAAGCTCCAACTATGGCCCAAGAGAACCAGGATCGATTAGCAGCAGCCTGTGCAATTGACAGATCTGGCATGGAAGGATTATCATGTCCATCCTAGGGAGGGGAGGTAGAGGGAAGGGCAGAGCCATCAGTGTTGTGCACAAGTCCCTGCAAAAGGGTTTAAAATTCACAGAAGTCACCTGAGGGAAGGTATTAGACTTGAAGCCAACAATGGGTAGCAGGCTTCAAAATGGAATCTATGGGACTATACATGTGCATGCGGAAAGCAGCATGGGTCTCAAAAGTGATGCAGATCACACATCACCCCTGTCCACAGCTGGCAGTAGACCAATATAAATGCCTTCATTGCCAAGATGTCAGTGAGAGAGCTCTCATGTCTGCCTGAATGGTGGCCTCTCTGAAGAGCTCTCATCATGATGCTAGGTGACATACACAGGTAAGGGGAATGAATGTGCCTCAATGATGGCTTCACTGGAGAGCTCTCACCCTGAAGTTAGGTGAGATACTCAGGTAAGGGGAATGAATGTGCCTGAATGATGACCTTTCTGAAGGGTTCTCACCCTGATGCTAGGTGAGATACTAGCGTAAGGGGAATGAATGTGCCTGAATGATGGCCTCCTCTGGAGAGCTCTCACCCTGATGCTAGGTGAGATACTCGGGTAACAGGAATGAATGGTCCATGTCCAATTGTGTGGACACTCAAAAGATGGCACACATGGTGGAAAAAAGCAATTAGAAAAAAATATATACAATGAAAAACTGGCATACCAGCAATATACTTGGTAATGCTAAATGATTTCACACTACACTTGGGGAAAAACTCTGTATCTACTTTCATTTTCAAACGGTTAATTTGGGCTTCAGTTCTCTACCATGGAGGTTATATACAAGAATATTACGGTCAAGCATATACTCTAAGTGCAACAGAATCTTTCACCATTCATTGGTATATGCTAAGAAAAAAGAAGTTATGTACTCACCATAAAATTCCATGTTTGTTGTCCAGTATCTTGCCTTTATTCTTGCTGGTTGGGTTCGGAGCCGAACCTCAGCTCTGACTCGGCTGCATACCAAAGCTCGAGAGCTTCAACTGGCTCAAGGCTACAACCTATTTCATGATACTTAGCGTCTGTTCCCCAGATCTCGTTTGAGAGAGTATTTCATAGAGTATGCTAACATACAGAAAGGAAAGATTTATGAAATATATTAGTTATAAAGGTAAAGAGGCAAGAAGGAAATCCGACCATATTTGCCAATTGTAAAGTCCTCTAGATCCTCCAGGAGGGAGGATGGATGGGTGGGATGCAAGAAAGAAGGTGAGATACTGGACAACAATCATGGAACGTTATGGTGAGTACATAACTTCTTTATGTTATATTGTCCTATCTCGCCTTCATTCTTGCTGGTTGGGACAAAGTCCCCAGCACCTTTTTCTTGGGTGGCTCAAGGGAATAAACTCTTCAGGACAGTGGAACCAAAGGATTCCCTGTTCCAGGAGGCCACAACTACTTTGTAATGAGAGATAAAGGTGTGAGGATTAACCCATGTAGCACCAGCACAAATTGAATCCAATGGAAGTCTGGATTGAAAGGCAATGGAAGTAGACAACGCTCTAGTTGAATGTCCTTTTACTTTCCCTGGCGGTTCTTTATTATGAGAATTACAGACATAGGTGATGGTCTCGGTAAGCTATTTGGACAAAGTAACTTTTGAGACTGCCAAGCCTTTTTTGTTTTCTGCATAGGAAACAAACAACTGATCTGACTTTCTGATATCTTTGTGTTATAGCATTGGGATCTCAAGCAATGTTGAGACACCAGCTTTCTTTAATCTTCTCTGAGCAGCATGTGTGAACAATCTTTTATGTGAATGCCAGTGACAAAAAATAATGCAAAGCTGCATGGAAATACAATGCCTGGCTAAAGGAGCATCAGACAAAATAAGACAGTGCTTATGAATAATTCCTCTCTTTATCAAGGCATAATTATTAATATAATCATATATTTATGTTGAAAATAATTCTTCTAATAATCAGATGTCAGACAACAGATGTAAACTAGCTATAAGACTTCACAGTAGTTTTTAGAATTGTCGGCTCAGCCTGCTATTAGGATAAAGATAGAATAGAAAGGTCACAGCAGCCTGAAACAAGGGTCACACACTGATGTATTGTAACACCAGGGAATGGCTCTTCTATTAGAAGTTGTATAAAACATGTATTAATCAGTACTTTTCTATTTCTATCAAAACATTCCTAAGCTATATGTGTAAAGAATGCAAATAATGTAAAATACATGATTTGTAAAATGTACACATATGCCATAAACATCAAAGAATCAAGAAATTTATATTATTCTATTTCACACATTATCTATAGAATGAATGACAGGAGCAAATGTTGTCTTGCATATACATGCTACAGAGTTTCAAATTTCTATGAAGTTTTCATTTAACTTTTGTATTGTACCACTTTACAAGTTGCAAACTTTCATTAATTTTGAATTACTCAACAGTAGCAATAATGTAAACTGCAGCTGTAACAATAACAAATAGTCTTTCTCATTAAAAATGTTATGATTAGACAATTAAGCAGTAAGAACATATGATGACAAAGCAAGCTGAAGCAAGAAATTATTACTCTGTACTTGTTACAAAAAAGGAAAACCTGTTGTATAGCAATTCTACAAAAATAGTCTGCTGTAACAGCACTTTTAAAATAACTTGTAAAACAACTTTGAAAATAGCTGCGTGACCAACATAGGACAAATGCAGAACTGCATGACCAACTTAGGACACACTGCATGACCAACTTAGGACACAATGTAGATCTAAAGAGGCAGGACTGCATTTGTCAAGAACTGTATAAAAGTCCTGTACTCACTGGTGTATTTCGTCAGTAAACTAAGTCAGATACATGATTTATCAGATGCTTAGAGAAATAAACTGACCTTGGGATGTCTTGCTTTGCTGATCATTTATTTTTCTTGTATTAACTGCCTGTATCTTCCTTCCTCATAGATGCAGTGCTTGTGTATACTTTTACAGTTGTTGGTGCCAAAACCTGGGAGGAAGCAAAGCAGAAAGTACAGAAGGAAAACCTTTAGTAAAAGGGAAAGGTTGACTGATGGAGGTCAGCAGGTGAAAGGAAACACAAATTAATCCTGAATTTGGATCAGTTTTCCTCCGGGAGACCCATCCACTGGAAAGGGAGGTATGAGTAAAGGCTGGCCAGCAAATTCCCAAGAAGGGACTTCCACACTGCCACAACAGGGTGAGGTAAAACCTTTTTTTATTTATTTATTAATGTAGAATGCACTAAAGCTTTGTTCTCCTATAGTTAACTGTGTAATCTGTCATTTATGAGGCATGCAGTTAAAGGAATTGGCACAGGAATAAGATTTTTGAATGTGGCTGGCAAGGCATCACAGTTGTTATAACCAGGAACTAGACCCGAGACACTGAATTTTAAAAGTAACAGTATGAGAGACTTAAACCAAGATATTATACCAAAGAAAAAGTACCTGTAACCAGATCTAAAAACAGATATTTATTAAGATTTGCTAAACCATTTCAAGGGGAAAAGTCTCAAGAGAAATCTGAAAGTGTTACTGAGGAAATGTCTAAGGAAAAATCTGCTAGTTTTGTTTCATTCTCTAAAAGAATAGAGATGTCAGATTCTAAAAAGAACACCCCAGATAAGGCTAACGCATCAAAGTTAATTTTATCTCCTAATTTTCCCAGATTTTACCAGATTTTAAGAAGTTATAAATCACGCAGATAGTGCAAGTGGTAATAATTCACAGACAGGGGATGCACAATTTTTATTAGATATTATTCATGCATGGGACAGTCAGAAGCAACAAAAGTTAAGGGAAAAAAGAGAAGTCCTATTTTTAAACTGCCTTCTTTGATTTATGAATTTGCAGAGTAAGGAAAACCAAATCAAAATAAGAGATTTTGTTAAAAAAAAACACTCATTCCAGCTCTCTTACAACAGTATTTTATGTACATTACACAGGACTACAGAAGCTTTGTCAGAAAAAAATGTTCTCACTTACAGGAAAGTGTAGAAAAATCAGACAGAAAGCAGATTAACTAAAAGCTTTACAAAATGAAGTTAAAGAAAAAGAACACCTAGGCCACATGCTCAGATTTGGGTAAGAGACCACTTAGATATGTATTTAATATATACAGGAGCCACAGTTAGCATTACTACAAGAACATTCCCTGGAACAAGAACTATAAACTTGCAAGGGTTGGGAGGAAACATCTCTTAAGCTCAAGTAAGTCTCCCTGTAGAAACAAAGATAGGGGAAGACACCTTCCAGCATGCATGGATATCAGGTCCTCATCTACAAAACATAATTTGAAATGACATCTTGAAACAGAGAGGTTACATTATAGATTTGTGTAACACAGAATTGATTAAGGGACTATTAAATGAAGTATGAGTCATCTCTGAAGCATTTTGCAAATACAGTGTCAAAGACCCAGGACAGTATGATTTAGTTGAATTATTAAAAACACCAAACCAGGAGTTGGCTCACCTAATTTATTGCTATCAGGATATTTTTGCCAAACATAGGAATGATTGTGGGCAAGTCCCTGACTTTATTTAAAGTAAGAGACAGTCCCAAGAAACCTATAAAACAATATCCAGTAAAGAAAGAGGCAAAACAGGCAATACTAAATACTGTGAAAGCTTTAGAAGCTCAAGGGGTAGTGAGAAAAGTTAATTCATTAGCTAACAGAAGGTCAACAATATACTTGGACATGAATGCCTCAGGGCTTTCATAATTCTCCAACAGTTTTTCATTATGTAATGCAGGAAGTACTAAAACCACTAGCATGTAGACCATCTATTATTCAATACATGGATGACATACTTGTAGGAACAGAAACTGTCACGTTATCAGCAGGACAAAGAAGCACTAGTGAAGACAAAAAGCAACTGATCAGACAGTTACCAATTCGAGTTTCTGTCACAGGGATAAGGCAAGCCCTAGGAATCTTTGGATTCTCAAGGGAATGGATACCAGATTATACAGAAAAAGCAAAATCCTTGACTGATGTGCTTAAAGGAAACAAAAAGGAAGATGAACTTCTCAATTGGAATGATGAGTCACTAGCAGCTTTCTCTAAGGTCAAGGAAGAACTCCTTTGTGCACCTGCTTTTGGTGTCCCACTAAGAGATGAAGAGTTCATCATACAGTTTGGACACAATGGTCTAACTATGATGGTCATAGTGTTGCAAGAAAGAGTATCTCAGTATCAGGTTTGGGTTATTATTCCCGAGCTATGAGTCCAGTTGAGAAAGGAATGAGAGAATGTGAGAGGCAAGCCATCATAGCAGAATGGTGTACTGAAGTAACATGCCATATGATTCAAGACTCTCCGATTGAGCTACAGACCAAACATACACCAGTGAAATACATGTTAGAAGGAACTCCAACGGGCATGAATAATACATGACTTGGTAGAATCACTGCAAGTTTTGCAAGTCAGGAAGGAGGAATCAGAGTAGAAATCCCACAAATTAAGTTTTTACCAAAGCTGTTTAATTACCAAGGAGAATCTCATGAATGTCGTGACTTGGAAAATGAGGAAGAACACTACTGAAGGAGCACCAGAATTGTACATAGATGGATCCAGATTCTGGAGCTCTGAAACAGGGTGTTTTATGACAGAATGTGTAATATACAATGCAGAGACCAAAGAACACAGGAAAGGTAGTCTCTCAGGGGGATGCTCAGCACAAAGAGCTGAACTAGCAGCAGTTAAACAAGCCTAGTTACTGCCCAGACCTGTAAACATTTATACAGACAGTGAATATGTATTCAGAGTCTTAACATCATATTTTCCTATTTAGGCAAGGAGAGGTTTGAATACAGTTGATGATAAACCGATCACAGTCATCAGGACGTGTTGACAGAAATTTGGAATTTGATAAAAGACAATCCTTCTACAGTGAGTATAAATAAGATCAAAGTTCACACCAAAAATAAGGTACACAGTCAGGCTAATAAAATAGATCAGCTAGCAAAAGAAGGGGCCCTTGACTCCAAAGAAACTTATCCAATACAAAATGTTCCACAATACTGGGCATGGGAAGCAAATGACATGGAAGAAAAACAAATAAGGGAAATGGTATAAAATATTTTGAATAAGTACCAAATGCAAATGGACTTGCCTCTAAATCCTTTACCTTTATAGTGCACATCATACTTTTGTAAAGATCAGTGTACAGAATATGAACATAGAGTGGAAAGTGAGGTAGGTAAAATTACCCAAATCCAGTGTGATGGGATCATCATAACACCTACTCTATGTGGATTAACAGTGACAGGAACAGATGAAATGAAGCTGTTATGGGGTCCTGAATTTGAACAAGGTGCTCATATGACCTTAAATGCAAAAACAAAGATAATCAGCAGTTAGGAAGTTTAGTAAAAATTCTAAGAGAACAGACAGACATCATTAAGATAGAGAAAACAGAAGAATTTGAAACAGTACAAAGAAATGAATGGAAATGGGTTAGATTTCCAGAATCTTGGTCGGTACCAGGAGAATTTAAAAAAGGTCCTTTACATAGAGTACAAATAATTGGCTTCCTTTCAGGAGTGCTGGAGGGGCCGACCAGAGAACGTATCTCTGTCGCCCTGGTTCTGCGGACACCCCCCCCGCCGCGTGAATGGCGTCTTTCATTGTTTATTCCCCCCTCTGCCCCTAAGGAAAGGATCACCACAAGCATCCAGCAAGGCTCCTTTGGACTTCTGGAACCACATTTTTCTATACTTTTGACCTTTAGGATAAGGTCAGGTGGTGGGGGGGGGGACGGGACAACTCTGACAGCAGACAGATTCTTGCCATCTTGCTGGCTCCTGGTGACAGTCTCTCATTTTCTGCCTGAAGAAGGACAAGCCATCAAAACGGGCATCTATAAAGGAAGATCTGAAGGGTTCAGCAAACTTGCAAAGGCGCATCCAGGAATGTCTCCTAAGAGCTATTCTTGTGCTTGCTGCCCTGCTTGCTCCATCTGCTGCGTAAGAAATGAGGCGCATGGAGGAGATTGTGATAGAAGTTAATGTCACAAGCTGGGAATTTATCTTATCCAATAAACCCTGGGCTGAAGCACCTTATAGGGCATCTCCCAGCTCTTTTCAGGAGAACCCTCCGGAGTCGGGTGAAATGTAATAATTAATTCAGTGACCATACGCTTCCCGTATCTGTCCATCATACGAAACTCCTTGTTTGTTGGATGGACAGATGCAGCTAACTCCTTCTTTGTGTCCACTGCCACCACCATTACATCTACTGGAACTCCCTTTGTTAAATATTGTCTATCCTCTGGGGCCGTAATAAATTTATTTGTCCTCCTCGGAACGGGGTCCACTGACTCTGGAGAGTCCCACACCTTCCAACTCAACACCCAGGAGCGGGTTTAAGGGCAGAGACACCCAAGAGGTGGAAAGGCCAGAGCCAAATGCCTCTAGGTATACCACCTCATCCTCCGAAGGGAGAGGAATTTCCAGCCACCGCTCTGCTTAAGGATCTCAAGGATATCTGAAAAGGAGACATCCTCAGTGGGCAACCATGGGGGACCCTTCCGAATCCTCTAAGTCGGTATCAGAAGTGACAGACTCAGGGGAGTCTATGGGCATCCACTTACACTGTTTCTTCCGAGGGACCTCCTCGGGGGATGTTCCAGGGAGGGGTTGCAAGAGGTTCCACCCACTGGGGTTTCCTGGGACACTGACTCTCTACTCTGGGGCTGATGGAGGGATGATGAAGCAGTAGACGCTGGCTCTTTAGGGTGAACAGTAGCTGGAGCAGACTCAGTGGAGAGCACACTGCACATCACCTCGAAGGCACCATGATTCTGGGCCAAGAGAGACTCCAGGCTAAATGGATCGGGAGATCTCCCCGGTGCCAAGGAGGGTGGCTTTGAGGCTAATGTGGGAGCTGAATTCACCTTTGCTGAAGTGCCAAGTGGGAGAGTCGGTTCTGACAAGGGTCCAACTCGACCCCCCCCCGGAGCTGACCAGGGAGTGTCAGTTCCCAGATCCCTCAATGGAAGACAGCATTGACGAGGTCGGAGTACAGATATAGTGGGTGATTACTGGCTCCGCCGGTTCCAGCACGACTTCCTGACACTGTGGCTCCGAACTCATCTGAATCAGAGGAGGAATAGATGGTTTCTAAGATACAGTGGTCGGCTCCACGATCTGATGGGCTGGGCTCAGATATATAATAAATGTAATTACTTGCCTGAGCCAGCAGAGACAATGCTTCAAGCGGCAAACGAGATCTGGGGAACAGCCGCTAAACATCATGGGACAGGCTGTAACCTCGAGCCAGTTGAAGCTCTCGAGCTTTGGTATGTGCCTAAGTCGGAGCAGAGGTTTGGCTCCAAACCCAACCAGCAAGAATGAAGGTGAGATAGGACAACATAACATGTTTTTTTTTTTTTCATTTTTAAGCTGCAAGATTTGAAATTCCGTTCCATAACCTGATAGGTTTCTACCTGCCTCAGAGAGAGGCAGCTAATATATACAATACCATCTTTGCTTGAAGAAGCCCAATGTCAATGCAACAGGCATACAACATAACATATTTACATATTAATAATATTTTACATACTACAGATAAGTCTTTGAAGCCACTAAGTTAGCAGGCTGGCTATATAAACACTGCCAACAGTATCAAGAATAAATCTATTCTTTCACATTATTCAAGCTTTACCCAATATTAAAATGTATATATGTTTACTCCGTTGATATGATCCAAGTAATTTCTTTATGTTTTTTTAACTAGTTATGAACTGAAAATAGGATCTCTGATGCAGCTCACCCACAAAACAGTATCTGTGTCTCCGCAGAGAGGAAAGAAAGGTAGTTTTGTGGACAAACTCCAAGTCACCCCGCATGGATTAAGTGAGGAAAGAAAGCAAGGGAAGAACTACTACAGTCTGAGGTCACACAAGTCCAAAAAGTCTACTAGACTACAATTAGCGTTCAAAAGATCATGAGCGAAGTAGACTCCTGGAAGTTACTCAGAACATTCTGCGATCCATGAGGGTGATGGAGTTTGTCCACAAGCTAACTCTCTCATACTGGGCGACTTCAACTACCCCTCCTTTAAATGGGAAAACTACTCATTTACCAATAAACTTGCCCAAAGCTTTCTGGAATTCATTAATTCCAATGCTCTGGATCAGTTCGTTCTTACCCCTACGAGAGGTAGCAACATCCTTGACCTAGTCATTACTAACATGGGCGAATGTTACTCTACACCAATAGTCAACTCCTCCCTGGTTAGATCTGACCACAAACTAATCACCTTGGAAATCCACAACCCCCCCCCCCCACAAAAGTAACCACCATGAAAAACTTCTCCAAAGCTAACATTGGGCTCCTAAAAAGTACAGTTTTGTACCTACCATAAATGTAGATGTTCGAAGATCCACATTGCTGCAGTCCTTACTTATGGGTAGTCCGCTGTCCTCGGTCGGCCCGAATACCAAAGTATTAGGCTGACGTCGGTCAGGGGCGCACAGCCCTGACATCAGAGTGTCAGGGTATAAAAGCGCATGACCGACGTCATATCCTCAGTCTTTTCTTGCCCCAGATGTCAGAAGGCCCTAAAGGAAAGGCCACAGCCAAAAAACAGAGTAACTTCCCATAAGATATGCCCAACTACAGCCATCACCCAAACCATATAACCATGCTAAGCTACAGAGGGGAAGGAGGGAGGGAAAATTGGACTGCAGCAATGTGGATCTTCGAACATCTGCATTTATGGTAGGTACAAAACTGTACTATGTTCTTCATCTCACATTGCTGCAGTCCTTACTTATGGGTAGAATCCCAAAGCAACGGGAAAGGGAGGTTGGAAAAATCATAAAGCATTAGGAGCTGCTAAAATGCCCTGTAAAATTGCACTGGCAAATCCAGCCCTAGACTTAGAATAAAGAGGAAGGTGGTAATGTTTAGAAAAAGTATGTACTGAACTCCAAGTGGCTGCTTCCAAAATATCCTTTGTAGCTACCCCCCTTAGAAAGGCAGTAGAAGTTGCAGTAGCTCTAGTGGAATGAGGTCTGATCCCAGTCGGAATCTCCTTACCATGATGGGAATAACAAAAAGAAATACAAAACCCAATCCATTTAGAAATAGTTTGTTTTGAAACAGGTTTACCCTGTGAACCCAAAGCAAAAGAAACAAACAACTGCTGAGACTGTCTGAACTCCTTGGTTCTGCTCAAATAATAACGCAACTGCCTGTGAATATCCAAAGTATGCAAAATCTTCTCCCCTTTATTTTGAGGGTTTGCATAAAAAGTAGGCAAATGAATAGTTTGGTTTAAGGCCACACTAGAAACCACTTTAGGCATAAAGGAAGGATTAGTACGCAAAGATACCCTATCCTTATGAAAAATCAAGAAAGGCTCCACTGCCATAAGGGCCTGTAATTCAGAAACCCTTCTTGCAGAAGTAATGGCCAACAAAAAAGCAGTTTTCCATGACAAATACTTTAACTCGGCCGTAGCTGCAGGCTCAAAAGGTTGTAGAGTAAGCTTTTCCAACACAAAATTGAGATCCCAAGCAGGAGTAGGAGCTCACGGGGGTCTTATGTTCTTTGCCCCTCTGAGAAACTGCTTAAACAAAGGATGAGAGAATAAAGGAGGGTCACAGTCATAATTAGCCGAAATGGCTGCAGCATGAACCTTTATGGAGGAGAAGGACAAACCTTTGTCTAATAACTCAGTAAGATATTGTAAGGAAGCACTCAAATTAGGCTTGGAAACATCAAAGTCCTTCCCTTTGCTCCAAATAAAAATCTCCTCCATTTATCAGCATAAACTTTCCTTGTACTAGGCCTCCTGGCCTCCAAAATAACATTCAAAACTTGTTGTGGAAGCTGAGAACCTCCAGAATCTAAAACAGAATATGCCAGGCTGTTAGATGCAGAGACTGAATTCTGACATTGAGAAAGTGATTGCCCTCCTGAGATAAAAGGTGTGGAATCAAAGGCAGAGGCCATGGAGGCTCTCGGACCAAACTCCTCAGTAGTGGGTACCAGTGTTGTCGAGGCCAATCCGGTGCTATCAGGATCATGGATGGCTTGTCTTGTCTGGCCTTCAAGAGAACCTTGGGCAGAAGAGGTAGAGGTGGAAAGGCATATACATGAAGATTGTCCCAACTGAATGACAGAGCGTCCACCTTCCAAGCTGTGGGATGAAACCCTTTTGTGCAAAACTTTGGCAACTGGTAATTTAGTGGAGAAGCGAACAGATCTATGTCTGGAGTTCCCCATGACACTGTCAACTTTTGAAATACCTGAGGATCCAATTTCCACTCGTGAGGATCCACTATTTGTCTGCTCAATACATCTGCTAAGGAGTTCTGTGCTCCTGGTAGAAATCTTGCCTGAAGATTGAGGTTGTAACTGAGAGCTGTCTCCCACAAAATCATCGCTTGTCTGCAAAGAGGGTACGAATGAGTTCCCCCTTGCTTGTTGATGTACCACATGACAGTTGTGTTGTCTGTTAGAATCAACACCTGCCCTGGGTGAAGTAAATCCTTGAAAGCCATTAATGCAAATTGTACTGCTAACATCTCCTTCAAGTTGATATGCAAATGTTGAAGTCTGGCAGGCCACGTGTCTTGCACCCATTTCCCATTGAGGTGTGCTCCCAAGCCTTGTCCGAGGCATCCGTCGTTAGAATCTGACTCGCCTCTGGTCGGGTCACAGAGAGTCCCTTGTTTAGGTGACATTCCTGAGCCCACCACAAAAATTCCTTCTGAATGCAAGGTATCATTTGAATGACAGTGTCTAGATCCTGGCAGTGTTGTGTCCATAGATTTTTGAGATACCATTGAAGCTTCCTCATATGCAATTTGGCATTGGGAAGCACCAGAATACAAGATGCCATGAACCCCAAGGCTTGAAGGACTGTCCTTGCAGTCAGCCTGGACTGTAGAGACATTTGATGGAAATAAAGTGAAAGACTTTTCTGTTTGTCCGGGGTCAAAAAGGCCATCTGGGAAGCTGTATTCAGTCTCACACCCAGAAAGCACAAGTCCTGAGAGGGTACTAGACTGGACTTTGTTTCGTTCACAGAATACCCTAGGCATCTTAACACTACCATCACATACCGTAGATGCTGAAGAAGCTTGTCTTTGTCTTGTGCAATAATCAGGCAATCGTCCAAATAAGGATAAATTTGTATTCCTTCCATCCTGAAAAAGGCTATCACTGGAGCCAGAACCTTTGTGAACACTCTGGGCGCAGTAGATAAGCCAAAGGGCAATGCAGAGAACTGATAATGTAAATTTCCAGCTCGAAAACGCAGGAACTTCCTGCAACTGGGCCTGATAGGAACATGAAGATAAGCCTCTTTTAGATCCAGAGTTACCATCCAGTGATCTTTTCCCAGCAGAGGCAAAAGTTGTTGTAATGTCAACATTTTGAACTTTGGAATGTCCAAATAAGTGTTGAGGAGAGATAAAGCCAAAATCGGTCTCCACGTGTTCCCTTTCTTTGGTACTAGAAACAGGCGGGAATAAAACCCTAGACCCACTTCTGAAGGAGGTACTGGCTGTATGGCTCCCATGTGAAGAAGTAATGAAATCTGTTTGTGAGCCTCCATCCTTTGCCGAGGAGGAATGTCTGGCATACCTTTGAAAGGAGGCAATGTATGGAAATAAAACTTGTAACCTTTGTTTATAATGTCCAACACCCATTTGTCTTGGGTGACTAAATACCAATTTTGCTTGAAGAGAGCTAGCTTTCCTCCCAAAGGAGCTGCCAGGCAAGAAGAATCTGGCAGCTGAAAATGCAGGTCATTGGGCCTGTTTACTGAAAGGACTGGCCCCTACCCTCACCAGCAGATTGAGCAGGCGAACTCCAGGTTCTAGGCCTAAAGGTACTCTGAGCTCTGCCCCTACCACGCCTAGATCTACCCCTAGACTGGGAATCAGAAGAAGGGTACGCCCACCCCTTAGCAGGCCAATTTCTACTAAACTTAGGAGGTTAAACCTGCAAAAAATCTTTAACAGTCTGCATAGACTTAGCCTTGTCCTCCATTTTCTTCAAAACAGACTCCACAGGAGGACCAAACAACACTTCGGACTGTAAAGGGGCATCCAGAATTCTAGACTTAACATGTTCAGATAAATTCTGATCCTTAAGCCAGGCATGCCTACGAAGAACTGAACCAGTGGCAGCCACTCTAGAAGAAGCCTGCAAAGCATCAAAGCCACACTGCAAAGAATGTTTCCCCACCTGTTCAGAAACATGCACCAAATCTTGCAATTCTTTACACTCTATGCCCTCCGCCAAAGCATCCACTTTAGATTTTAGCTGAGAAAGGAGGAAATTCTGATATTTCAACATATGAAACTGGCAATTTAAAGCCCTGATTGCCAAAGTAGAAGAGGTGTACACCTTCTTACCCCATCTGTCCAAAGCTCTAGCTTCCTTATCTAGAGGAACCGGATTCTTTACAACAGAAGCCCTAACACCCTTAGGCCCCTGACTAATAGTTTCTGGGTCCGCCCTAGGACTCTTATATAGGTATTTATGAGCCTCAGGTACCCTATAATACCTGTCCGGTTTAACTGGTGCAGGAGGCATAGAATCTGGATTAAATGAGGCCTCCTAAAAACATCCTGAACAACATCCAAAACAGGAGGAATAGCCAAGGGTCTGTGCTGTGGTAAAAACAAGAACTCTCCAAGCCTCTTTCTGGAATCTGAGTAATCCTGTCCTTCCCACTTAAAATGTTCCCTCATAGAGTGTAAGGTTTCTGAAAATGAAAAATCCTCTGGAGGGGAAGCAGAAGGAGTAGAATCCTCTGCATCGGAATCCGAATAAGGAGGAAAATCTTGAATATCCTCAGCAGAAGACTCAGAATCATCTGAGGCCTGCTCCAAAATTTCCAACTCTGGCTCTACCCTGGGCCTCTTATCAGGAGGGGGCATGGAACCTCTAATTAAAGAAATCAAGTCTTCTGCCATTTTAAGCATATGCTTCTTAGGTACAGACCCTGAAGAACCAGAACTAACTCCAGAAGGCGGCAAAACAGTCCTGCCCTTAGAAGGAGCCCTAGAAACAGTAGCAGAAGGCCTAACCCCCTTAGGCAAAGAAGGGAGAATAGTAACCTGAGAGGCCCCTTCAGCCTGACCTGACTCCTGTGATGCCACATCCTGTAAAATCAAGGTTTCCCCCTGAGACTCAACAGAAACTTCAGCCGGATCCACCTGTTCCACTGCAGTCTCTAAAGGACCGGCGTCCGAAATGGACGAATCATCCTGTCTAGGCTTTACAGATTTGTCTTTACGCTTCTTGGAAGCGGCGTCGGAGGATCCGACGGCATATTATAATTACACCGTTTGCCAAAAACTAACCTAGCGCAATCTAGCCTTCTCTTAATAGTGCGCTTATTAAACCTAGCACAAAACCGACACCCAACTACGCCGGTTCGTCCCAAGCAAGGGATACAAAGCGAGTGGTAATCCCTATGCGGTATCTGCTTCCCACAAGAAATACAATTATTCACTTTTTCTGACATCCGGTAAACAACTGAGGCAAGAAAAAACAAAAATGCTCCCCAACGGGGTACTTAGCCCAACTTGGTATGTCTGAAACTCCGAAAACGAAAAATTTCAGAAAGCCGAACGGCACTTGCAACGCTGCTTCTGCATCGGACCATGCGGCAAAAAAGACTGAGGATATGACGTCGGTCATGCGCTTTTATACCCTGATGCTCTGATGTCAGGGCTGTGCACCCATGACCGACGTCAGCCTAATACTTTGGTATTCGGGCCGACCGAGGACAGCGGACTACCCACAAGTAAGGACTGCAGCAATGTGAGATGAAGAACATCAGAGGTGGCTAACTTCATGGCACCCAAGTAAATGGAGAATAGTTGCATGACCGCTGAATCATACACCAATGCATGGATCTTGCCATTCCCAATAGAACTAAGTCCTCTCCTAAAAAACATGGAAGCCAATCTGGTGGTCCCCTGCCATAAACAAACTCTACAACAGGAGGAGGAAACTGATGCGGAATAACGTGAAATCCCAAGACTGGAAAAACTCCCTTATCGGCCTCAATAAAAGGTTGAGATCCCTCATCAAATCCTTTAAAGCTAGCTATGAAAACAGAATTGCAGCAGATAGTAAAGACAACCACAAGGCGTTCTATAGTTATGTAAAGAATCTCCATGGTAATACCCAAATTTGCTCTGAGCTACTGCACAATGGTACCTCCTAAACAGAGACAAGATATTGCCAATATACTGGCCGATAGATTCTGTGATAACTTTACCCCTCTCTCCCCTAACAAAGAACCAATCACAATACCAGTAGATTGCCAAGCACCCCAGTATTACTGCTGCACAGGTTAAAACAGCACTGTCCAAGGCCAAGAATACAGCTTCTATGGGACCTGAAAATATCCCTGGCTATGTTCTACATGAACTAGAGAGAGAACTGGCACCTCACCTGTGTGCCTTGTTCAATCACAGTCTCACCTCACGCTTTGTCCCTACCGAATGGTGCACTGCTACAGTCATCCCTCTCCACAATGGAGGAGTGACTACAGACCCAGGGAATTATCACCCAATTAGCCTGACGAGTCTGATATGCAAAGCTATGGAACGCATCACCATGGACCTAATAAACAAGGATACAGGGAATCTCCAAACTCTGGATCCTACACAGTTTGGTTTTGTGAAGGGTAGATCATGCCTGCTCAGCTTGGTCGACTTCTTTGAGTGAGTCACCAGAGCTGTGGATGAAGGGAAGGTGGTTCATACAGCCTACCTTGCCATGGCCAAGGCCTTTGATACCACTGCCCACTCAGGAATCCTAGAAAAATTCACTAAGCTAGGCATCAACCCCTATATCACTAGGTGGGTTGCAAACTGGCTCACAGAAAGAGCCCACAGTGTGAAAGTAGCTGACTCCAAGTCAGACTGCTGACCAGTCAAGAGTGGAGTCCCACAGGGTTTGGTCCTGGGTCTTCTCTTGTTTGGTATCTACTTCTCTGAAGTCCATGCCAAGATAAAGGGACACTGGCTGACAAAGTTTGCAGATGACTGCAAGTTGGGAGCTATTAACTTCCCAAGTGATGTTGACATCCTACAGAATGGCCTCACTGAGACCAACTACTGGTGTCAGAACAATGGCCTTGAGCTCAATGCCAAAAAATGCCATCATCCCCCTTGGGAAAAACCCGGTTCCCTTGAATTACCACATCGATGGTAGTCCACCGAACACAGAAGGCGTTATAAGAGATCTGGAAACACATGTTGACAGCAACCTCTCTTTTGACCACCACGTTGCCAGTGTGGTCAGAAAGTCCTTCTATGTGGCACATCTCATTACTAAGGGTTTTGGATCCAGGAAGAAAGAGGTCATGGTCTCCCTCTACTCTTCCCTCATTAGGTCAGTCATCGAGTACAATGCCCAATTTGGCATGTAACTCACTAGACACCTGCAACAACTGGAGAGGCTGCAAAAGTACCTCACAAAGAGGATCCTAGGCCTTAAACACTTGTCCTATATGGACAGACTCAAAAACATTCCAACTATTCTTTGTCTCATATCGCCTACTTAGAGGCGATCTCTGCTTGACTTACAAAGCCATGTCTGACCCAGCTCTGTTAGAAATCCCAATCCCTCTCCACCACATGCTGCGGAGACCTCAAACTCATTACCATAACCAACAGAACATGCTAGAGGGACAGGTTCATGCTATGGAATGGACTTCCCATACATCTGAAGCAGAACACCTCACTGGCCCTCTTCAAGAGAAATCTTGATGAGTGGATGGGAAATAGAAAATTCACCCCAGGGATCACTCCAGTGACTCTACTCGAGAGGGGCACTAGGAACTAAGGTCGGGTGGC
>NC_056739.1:620934619-620969619 GCF_019279795.1 Protopterus annectens
CCTCAAGGCCTCCCTGCAGTGAGGATAAGTATAGGTTCCTCCTTGCTTGTTGATGTACCAGACAACAGCCATTTTGTCGGTGTGAAAAGCAGTAGTCCCTGGAGGGAGGATGTCCTGAAAGGCTTGCAGTGACAGAAGAACTGCCCTCATCTCCAAGATGCTGACATGCAGATTAGTCTCTGTGTCCATGTGCCTTGGACCATCTTCCCCTGGAAATGCCCCCCCCCCAAACCCACCCTAGATGGGAAGTGTCTGTGGTCACTGCGGCTGAGGGCAAGAGAAGAATGAACGCTCTGCCTATTGTCAAATCCGCTTGAATCCACCATCTTAGATGGGGTCTGCAAAAGTCTGTTAACTTGATAAGAGCATATAGGGGACAACGTAGAATAGACCACTGAGTCCATTGGAGAATGCGCATATAATACCTTGCTAGTGGGACCAACAGAATGGCAGCAGCCATAAAACCCAGAGCACTCAGAATCAAGCTGGCTGTAGGTGAAGAGGAAAGTAGAACAGCTTGAACTTGAGACTTCAAAGTGATACTGCAATGTTGGGGGCAAGGCAGCTATCTGAGTAGCAGTATTCAGAAGTACCTCAATGAACTGATGGCGCATCACAAAGCCGGTGCCAGCTGCCTTTGAAGAACCCTCCACTGACTGTGAAATAAGCCTCTTGGAGGAGTTGGCAATAGAAGTGACAGAAACTAGCTTGGGGGAAATTTTATCAAACTCCCACTTAGGCATAGACTCCACCAGAAAATCAGAGTTACTTGATAAAGTCTCTCTGAAGGCAAGTAAAGTGGGCCAAGTAATTGAGTGTCCTCAATGAAAAAATCCAGAGGCAAAGGTGCACTTCACGAACTGCCCATTGCTCTGGACTCCCTTTTCGGTGGATGGACAGTGGAGTTCTGCTGGGCGAATTCCTTCTTGGTAGTGGCTGCCACCACCATAGCGTCAAGGGGAATGCCTTTACTCCAGGAGGCATGATCCTCAGGGTGTGAAAGTACTTAAAACTGGGGCACTTAGGAACTGGCTCTATCATGTCTGGCTTCTTCCAGGCCTGACTCACGACCAGGTCAATGAGAGCATCAGCCAGGGAAACCATCCAAGATGTAGACGGCCCCACCCTGAAGGCCTCAGGAATACAGATTCTGCCAGTGAGTGGGTTTTGGAGGTCCAGCCACCCTTTACCTTCAAAATCTCCAAAAGGTCTATGAAGAGAGACATTGTCAGATGGTGTTTTGGGCGACCCCTCTACCTCATTGTAATCTGTATCCTCAATGAGAGACTCCATTGGGGAGTCTACATGTCTCCTTTTGCACACCCTCTTCCTCGGAACATCCTACACAGGATACGCCAGAGAAGAGCTGGAAAAGGAAGGAACCACCTCATGTGGAGCAGACGAAGTCCTTCAAGACAGACTGACCCTGGGCAGGAATGGTTGATCCAAGTCCTCGACCCAAAAGAGGAGTATGGAGTGGAGCAGCTGTCAAAGGGACTGGCACTCTTTGAACAGAGAATGCCTCTTCCAACACCTGAAAAGCATAGTGTCCCACTGAGATATCGCCAAGCTCCCAGAAACTCAAGCTGCTGAGGAAGACTGAAGCAGCCCACCAGAACCCTGACTCCCAGACAGGACCAAACCTGTGCTGTCAAGGGCCAAAGCTCTGAGGGGGAGAGACTGATCAGAGAACAATGGAGCCCACCGCTCCCCTCAGACCTGACAGTGACATCCCAGATCTGGGACACACTGATCTGAGGACCTTGAAGCAGAGGCAGCCATCGGAGTAGAGACAGCAAAATCCCTCTGATCCAACCCCAAATCCCTCTGGAGACAACTGTATTGGGACTCTCTGAAACTGAAAGCTGGATCAGAGAAGGAGAAATGGTCACAGGCTGGGCAGGCTCAGTTCCATGAAGGGACACAGCAGGAAGAACCCCCCCCAATCTGGATTTGTGCCTTGATTATTGATCTAACAATCCTGTCTACATCAATGTAAAGGCTATGAGAGGATCTAGAGGAAGCCACCAATGATGGACGAGTGTGTCTGGGCATTTGGAGGATCTTGGCAGGCAAAGCAGGCGATACCAACACAACGAATCTCCATCAAGACTGTGGATCCGGAAACCTATGGATCCGAAGTGGGCTACTCAGATCTAGAGGCTTAGGATCTGAGGACACAGTGAAAATGGAGGGCTCACTCAGAGCAGTTATGTCGATCAGATCCGACAGAGGCCTAGGTGCCAGCGAAGTCCGACCTGATAACCTCGGAGCCTTGGCAGGCAGCTTTGAGAAAGCGCTCGGCTCCATAGGGCATGGTTTCTTACTGGTGGAGCCACAAGAAAGCCTTGGGGGGGATTGAGCCCCTGAAGAAACAGCAGTAGCGGGCAACAATTATTTTAAAATAAGCTTATTTCTTCTGGCCTGCAAGGCCCAAGGGTTAAAAGCCTCACAAATGTTGCAAGGAGAGCCGAGATGAGCTGATCCTAGGCAGTAGACAACAACCATGGGCATCTGACTGCGGAATCTTTTGTTCACACTTGGAACACCTCTTAAATCCAGTAGCCTTATCCATTACTAAAACCAAATACTACACTAGAATTACACAAGGAGGAACACTACTAGGACTATGATCGAAAAAAATTTATACTATCTACAACAATCACTATAACTCGTTTTTTTTTTTTTTTTTTTTTTGTTATGAGAAGGAAAAAGGGCTGAAGACCAAGAGGAAAGGGACAGTGAGGGGCCTAACACACTATAATACTAATGAGAGGGGAAGAAAGAAGTAGAAATACAAACTAAGTAAATAAGAAGAGCAATTAGAGCAAAAAAAACTGACAGGAAAAATGTGAAACTTATCTGAGCCTGGAAATCACATCTGGCCACATCGGCAGCAAACAAGATCAGAGGAGATTTGGTGAGGTATAGAGGATTATGGGTAAGGGGAAGAGTTTGAGCCTGGAAGTTGAAGTCTGTGGGAGGTGTCCGAGCAGGATCCAAGGTTCAGATATGAGACCCATACGTGAAGCAGAATGAGAGGGACATCATCAGATCATACAGTTTTCTGTATGTGTATATATGCGTACTTGTCTGTATTTGTACGTGTATTTGGATGTATATGCATATATATATATATATATATATATATATATATATATATATATACACACACACACACACACACACATATATATTTATTTATTATATAAGGGTGTGCATGTATGCACATTCATATATGTATTTGCATTTGTGTGTGGGGTGTGTGTATATGTATGTATGTAACACATACATGCATACATACATAAATATTTGTGTTTACGTATTTTCACATGTAGTTAATTTTTTGATTTGCCTCGACTCTGTCCTTTTGTATGGCCCATCTCTGACCCTTACCGTTTCCCCACCCATGTGCTCTGAGACTGAATATTTTCACACACATATATCTTCACACTTCTTTTTAGCTTGTCTTGGAACCACTCCAACAAGGGTAACTTACTTGATTCTTTTTTTCTCAAATACTTCCTATAATCACACATAGTTAAGTTCTAATTACACCTCTGCCCTTAGCAGCATAATCCTCCCTTCTAGCATCCCAGTAGTTCACAAAGAAGTGAATCTCACTGCCATCTATTTGATTATTAATTACTAGGGTAATATAACATAAAGGACTAGCTATAATTTGTCACTATACACATCACACTAACAGATACACAGTGGTTTTGTACTTAGAGTACACAGCACCAATCACAATAAAAATGCAAACTAGCTATATACCAGTGTTCCAATCACTGCCACTGAATGTGATTTGTTTATGTGCTGTTGCATTATTGCCTTCATTGCAATTTTCATGGCTTTTTTATGGTAAATTGACAAGTAGATATTATTTGTATGTATAACTTAGATCTGCTGAAGCTCTGATAAGAGTGACAGCACTCATCTTTTGTTTTTACTTAATAAACAAACCATGGGTTAAACAAGCAATAACAGCTTGATTCCTGTTTTCTTCTTTTTAAAAAGATTGCAAGGTGATCTTTAGCACAGATCTTACATTAGTACTTATGACAAGAGTTTATCTGAGCACATCATGTGCTGTTATCGTTCCTGTACAACTGTTTTCCCTTTTTTGGTGTGTGTGTGTGTGTGTGTGTGTGTGTGTGTGTGTGCGTGTGTGTGTGTGTGTGTGTGTGTGTGTGTGTATATATATATATATATATATATATATATATATATATATATATATATACACACACACACACATATACATATACACACACACAAACAAACACACACATATTACACATAAATTAATAATGGAATAAAAAGAAGGAATGATGGGCCATTTTCCAACTATAAATACAAGTTTTCATTGAACGTGAAACTAAATTTTTAACAGTATCATACTAAACAACCAGATGCAAAAAAGTATAAAAAAAAATCCCTACCAAAACTGAAAGCTATAAATGACAGTAAATGACAGCAAAGAAATGAGTAACTTCTAGTCTAGTGAACAAAAGGCACAAAAGCAAAAATGTGAGACAAAACTGGGCAGCCCTCCCAAAGTGCACTTCAATATGCAAGCTTGATGCATCTGGGAGAGCTGCCCACACTCAGTAGCTTATGAAATGTGCCAGGAATACTCAATCTGCTCCTGGAAGACTGTAAATGAGCACCACGGATCTGATGGCTGAGAAAGCCTAGAAGAGGGATTTGGCAGACCTCTCCTAATTAAGAGGAAATCTCCCAAAATCAAAGCTCAAAAAACTTTTCAGTATCAAGGGCATCTTAACACTGCCACAGAGTGGGACGCTGCCTTTTATTAACTTTACCAACTTTTACATTATAAGGTGGCTGGCAAGAATTCTTTGGAGTTTGAGGAAACTGTCCATTCTCTTATAGCCCCAAGTGATTCACCACCATCATTCCAACTTCAAACAATGAAATTTAACAGGGTTGCATTTCAAATGTAAAGGTAAAATACTGAACTGTGTGGTACTGTAAGTTGCAGCTCTCCTGCTCCAAACATGGCCAAGTGCGCCATTCTGAAAATGACAGCTGACCAGAGGTCCTGAACATACTATAACATGTAGAACTGCCCGACCTCTTACCCCCCCCCTTCAGTTTACCTTGAGGTCCAGTGGGGGGGGGGGTCAATTCTATCAACTTCTCTAAAGTTAAAAAAATAAAATAATTAGAATTTCCTGGTAATGAATGGCATCTGTGGCAGCATTAAGAATTCCGGACATCCCATCAAGAACAAACAAACCCTGCCCCCTTCCAGCAAGCATTCTGCACATGCATAACAAAAACACAAATGTGTATCGGCAAATTAAAACAGGCAAACATCTCTATTTCAGAAGCAGCAGCTGAAGAATAACCAACCTCCAAAAAAGTTGACTATTGGTGATCAGTTTTGCAATCCTAGTTATGCAGTGTTCACAAATCATTTGGTGACGTGCTACTTCAGATAATACAGATAGTACAGAACACTTCTATAAAGAAGTACTACAGCAGCAGACTTTTGCAGAGATATCCACAGGTCCGATCCTTTTTTTGCAATTTTTTTCACCCTGAAGAACTGCACATTCTAGTCTGCAAATGCCTGTTGCAACAGTAAATGCAAAAGTTTTACAGCGTCTCTACCTCTTCTCTCTTACTCCATAGACAAAAGCCCTGAATAGCAATGGACAAATAAGTAAACTGTACTGTCAAGGCAGCTTCCAGCGGAGAGTAATAACCTGCAATGGCACAGACTTGTTCTTGCACAGAGTGCCACTGTTGTCTGAGAGAGACCTCATCATAAACTATAACCGTTATAATATCTCTCAATATCATGGTTTCCTTGTTCAGACTTTGGTATGGTACACAATCACTGTAATTCCACTGTTTGGGAGACTGTGCTTGAATGCTCCATAATCTCTTCCTAGATTTACTAATGTAATACACTACAATACCATAAAGGTGCAAAAAAATATACAGTAGGATAGCAGAGCTTAGTTTTGCTAACTTGCTCTACCCTCTCACAGTCTTTAAATATATCTGCACAGCACAGCACAAAAATAACAGTATCAAAGGTACTACAGAATGTCTAAGCACCTTCTTAAGATCAGACAAGTACAACACAGAATTTGCTCAGTTTTCTCTGTAGTGGGACTTCATATTACAAAATTCTACCATAGCCAATTCCTTTAAAAAGATCTGCTGACCTACCTCTGGCAATAGTAGATGATTGCCTCAGGTGTGTGATTAATGAGAAGAGCAGGTGCAGCACCATCACAATAGTCAGAAAAACTGATGACAACACAGTGTTGAGGTATGTCAACATTCACCACGATGCCTCCACACTGCCGAAACAAAGGAAATTAAATTTCAGAGCTTTCTGCAGCATGTTATGACAGCAAATAATCTATAAAACGTCAATGTTTTTCTATTATGCATCTTGATATTTAAAGATACTTGCGTTTCATCCAGAAGAGTGATTCATGCTCTCTGCCTTACTAGCATCACATAAATTTTGTTCGGACACAAAATCCTTTTGACCTATCTCTGCATGACAGGATACTGGAGGTTCATAGTTAAGATTGTCAGGTCTGTATCCTACCTTCTTTAATGAGCTTGATAATCCCATGACATCTACACATACCATAACAGTAGATGTCCTTCTGTTTACTATTGTAGTATTTCTTGCATAAGGGAGAGTTCAAAAGCTCAAACAGAAACCCAGAAAGAGGAAGGCACTGATGAGTCCTCTAGAAACTCATCTAGGACAGCTCTTACAAAGCCAGCCCTTGCTCTGGAAACAACATCCAACATGTTTAGTGAAGGTGCAGCCAGAAGTCCGAGTAGCAGCCTGAAGAATGGAATTGGTATCCAGTCCTTTGAAAAAGGCACCAGAGGAAGCAACAGCTCTGATAGAATGAGCGTTAACACAGGTGAGAAGACATTTATTCTGAAAGGAATAAGAGGAAATGGCCTTAAAAATCCAGGAAGAGATGGTTTGTTTAAAAACTATCAAACCCAGGAACCTAGGAAACAAAAAGTTGCTCAGACTTATGAATGGCCTTAGTCTTATCCAAATAATATCTGAGCTGCCTATGCAGATCCAAGGTGTGAAGAACTTTCTCACTAGTAGACTACATGGAAGGAAAAAAGGACAGTAAAGAATAGCCTGGTTAAAAGACAACTTATTGACCACCTTGGGCTTAAAAGAAGGATTAGTACTAAGAGACACCCTTGCCCATGTTAAAAATTAAAAAAGGAGAAACAGCTTTAAGAGCCTGCAGCTCAGACACTCTCTTAGCTGAAGTAAGGGCCAAAAGAAGAACAGTCTTCCAAGTATAATGTTGCAAGGAAGCTGAAGCTGTAGGCTCAAATGGAGCCTAAGTCAATTTTTTAAGAACAAACTGAAATCCCAAGAAGGCGGAATAGACTTCCTGTGAGGCCTGATGTGAAGGACACTTTTAAGCGATTGTTTAACCTAAAACCTAGAGCCTTAAGGGGGAGTCAAGGGCGGTCAAGCAGAACTAGCTTGGAGTTGAGCTTTAAGTGAAGAATATGCTAACCCAGAATGGGACAAGTCACACAAATAAGAGAGAACCAGAAGGATCCCCACTAAAAAGGGATCCTGATTATAACAGAGGCATCAGACAGAAAATCTCTTCCATTTGGACAAACATGATTTCCTGGTGCTGAGTTTCCTGGTCTCCTGCAAAACCCTAAGCACAACGTCAGAAAAAAGGTGCCTAAAAGGGGTCAAAAACCCTATCACCCACAGCATCAGGTGAAGAGTGGACAAGTGAGGAAGGATAAGAACCCCTTGTCTTGTGTAAGATCCACCCAGTGAGGTAACTTGTGCTGACTGCCCCTGGTCAAGTGAAAAAGAATGGGGAACCAATGTTGTCTGGGCCAGAAGGGAATCATCAGCAAGATTTTGGGGGACACTTGATTGATCTTGTGCAAGCCTCCTGGAATTAGGGGAAGGAGAGGGAAGCCGTACAGAAAAATACCCTTCCAGGGCATATACCAGCCAAACCAAAGGATTTGGGGCTCTGGAACAGAATAGAGGTATCTGTGCATTCTGAGGGGAGGCAAATATATATATATATATATATATATATATATATATATATATATATACCTGAGGAATACACCACCAATGGACAATGTCCAGAAATACACAGGTTCATAGATTAGTACTAGGCTAACTGCCCTTACGAGCCATTTGTTTTAAGCCTAGACAATTATCCCTTGTGAGACTCAAACCCTGCACCTTTGTGTTTGTAAGACAAACACCTTAACCATTAGGCCATCCTCCCAAAGCTGGAAAGGACATTGATTTTGCCACTAACAGGCAAACATATGTTTATACTATAATTTTCTCTCTGCATATGAACTGTAGTGGTATATAGAAAGTTGTACTAACTGGCGTGCACACTAGGTGGGACAACATATCGCTGCTGGGTCCCCCCCACACCTTTTCTATCTGTATATTAGGAGAGGCTCTCGGTTCTACTGCATCAATAACATTGTTACATAGTATCACTCTGCCCTGCTGGAGAGCATACTGCAACTAACTCAAGAGTTCTTCCATTAATGCTATCACAGAGGCCAGCATCACCTAGTAGATGATCTTATAGTGTCAATGGTACAGGTGCACTACAGGGCACCTACTTGTGCGTTTCCTTTTCTCCTTTGCTGGCCCCCACAATAACTGAAGTCTATTTATACCACACTGTAGCCAATACAGATATTTCAGCCTGTGAAAAGATAATGTAATAGTGGCTCATAAGGAGCCTCTTACATCACAACCAGGTTAACAAACATAGTTACCCGTTTCATAGAATAGTGCTGGTATTGACCTGCCTAAAATCACTTGTTGATTGTTTTCAGTAAGTGGATTTCTTTGGTGGCCTGGCTCTTCTCGCTCCATTCACCCTTCGCTCCGCTTGGGCTCACTACGCTCCCCTACCCTACCCCCAATTGTCACCCACCCACACATCTCCTAAACTTATTGCGACCTACACCACACCCATTACCTTTAGCAGCCCATCCCAAAGTAGACCCAATAACAAAAACACTATACTAACTTACATATACCCACCCCCTTCCCTATATCAAAACCTAACAAAACCACCTAACTGCAACACTATACTATTAACACCTCACAGTAAAACCAGTTAGCAGCTAACATTCACAAATCCCACTAAACCAAAATGTTACTCTTGCAGACCTCCCTGGTTATAGTCCTAGTTTCAGCCACTCCACTCACCTCCTACCATACTAACCTAGATGACACACTTTACTACCAAGACATTCCCACTTCTCACCCACAGCAATCTAATTCTAACAGCCTCTTCGTATCCCCCTCCCTTTTTAATACAACAGCCATTCATATGGCCCCTACACAGTACTCCCTCAAGAAAAAAACCCTGCAGTCTGAGATACAAAAGGCACATCAAAAACAAATTAAAACAATAATTAATATACCATACAAGCTAGCTCTAAGTGGTGCTATTCACCCCAATCCTTGCCCAACATCTATTCCCCACTTTTTCACTAGCCCAAAATAACAACACCCAGCTTCCTCTAAACCTTCCTAGGAAGACAGCAGATCTCCTATTGTTAAACATTAATATCAAAAGCATTAAAAATAAAATACATAAACTCCGTGCTAGTCTTATTGCACTAACCAGACACTGTACTACTTACAGACACATGGCTAAAACCTAAAATCACCAACAATGAAATCCTTGTTCCAGGGTACAGTATTTAAAGAGTTGATAGAAAAAATAAAAGGGGCGGTGGGGATGACATTCTATTTAAAAAACACTTAACATTAGAAATGTTCAATCCCTCTACCACTACCCCCAACTTTAACAATGCCGAAATTATCCTCACCAAGCTAAAGACTAACTCAAGAAAACAAATAAATATAATAGGAGTCTATATTTACCCCAGTAACAACATCCCCACTCTAGAAAGTATACTACACTGGACAACCAATACACTACCACAGGAAACAATAATTTTGGAAGACTTTACCATAGACTGGTTAACCTGTAGCTCCCACAACTCCAGTAATCACATTAACATCTATGGCTTTAGTCACATCATCCAAACTCCTACCAGAATTGACAAAGCATCTAATACACACTCATTGATGGACTGGATAGTTACAAACAGACCAACCATGTCCTGTCACTCAGGCTGCCTCCCAGACAGCCTTAGTGACCATAACCAACATTCCTACTCAGGCAACATACAAACCCATCAAAGCAAACAAATGTCCATACAATCCAGAACAAAAGGAAATTTGATCCCAATAACTTCATATTTATCCTAAAACAGTGTAATTGAACACCACTTAACTCCCATTAGATGTAGTTGAATACTTTAATACTACCTTTCTAAACATCCCAGACTCATAGGCCCCTTCCAGAACCATAAGATTAAGTCCAACACAGCACCATGGCTAAGCAAAGAATCTAGATCAATGCTAAAAGCATGGGACAAAGCCTGGGAACAATGGTACAAAACAAGGTCACATGTTACAAAGCAAGCTTTTCATGAACTAAAAAACAGGACATAAAGATTAATTAAACAAGAGAAAGTTAAATACTATCAGGAGATTTAAAATAAAAGATCCAAGTCCCACACCAGTATAGTCCACAACAGTTCTAGGCAGCTATTAATATTATACTTCTTCCAAAGCAAAAACACCCTCCCCATTTGTTACTAGTAACTCTGAAGATATAACAAGGCAATTTAATACATTTTTTACTGAGACTACACTAGCACTTTTCAGACAGCAACCCTCCTTCCATTACACCTAATCTAGGGGACAATATTAACTCATTTTCCCTACAACCTGTTTCCATTGGCATAATTAAAAAAACTACTTAAACTAAGCCCCACTACCTTAGCTGCTGATAGTCTACCAGCTGCCAGCAATGCTACTGCATATCCAATAACCATATTGATCAACAGATCCATTTCTGAACATAAAATACCCACCATATGGAAAATAGCTCATATAATTCCATTACACAAAGGAGGCAATTCAACTGATCACCCTACTGCAATCTTATCACCCGTCCAAGATTCTAGAGAGATGTATACACGTCAAATCATGTACTACTTACAAACTAACAAACTCCTAACCAATACCTAACACGGTTTTCGTCCCTACCATAGTACTACCACTGCTCTGGTGTCTTTTACTAATATAGTCAACCTACATAGAAATAATGGTCACTTCATACCCTCCATCTTTCTTGATCTGTTCAAAGCCTTTGATATGGTTTGGTTTCACATAGCAAACTACCATATGCCCTCTGATCTAAATCTATGTTTAGAAACTCTTGCATGGTTCCAAAACTATCTAGATGAAAGGAAGCAAGCAGTATTATGGCAACAGTGCCTTTCTCCTCTTCATCCTGTTACCTTAGGTGCCCCTCAGGGATCCATACTGGGCCCCTTACTTTTCACACTACTCACTAACAAACACCACACAGCAACACAACTCACCACTATCGTGCAGTACTCAGATGACTCCTCCCTAATCTGTAATGCCACACCTCCCTAATCTGTAATGCCACACTTTTACAAGAACTACAAATAACTCAAAACACTTTCTCCTCAGTCAAAACTTGGTTGAGCAACCCCCAAGTAATCTTGAATCCCAATAAAACCAAGCTCATGCTCTTCCATCCTACATGGCCAACTATGCCCACCTCTCCCTCATTTATCATCATATCCTCCAATAATACTGTCATCTCGTGCCATTTGGATGGCACAGTGGTAGCGTTGTCACCTCACAGCAACAGGCTCTCCAGTTCAATTCTCGCCTGGGGTGCCTTCTGTGTGGAGTCTGCATGTCCTCTCTGTTTGTGTGAGTTTCCTCTGGGTGCTGTGGTTTCCTCCCAGATTACAAAGACATGCATCTGGAGCATTTCTCCCCAGGCCTCTGCTGAAAATTGGCTTTGTTCCAAGTCGGACTTCCCTGGTTAACAAATGTTAAAAAAATAAATAAAAATAAATCTCTCCAATAACCCACACTAAATTACTAGGAGTCGATATAGACACAGGAATGAGATTTGAGACCCATATTTCAAAAACCATCCAAAAAGTGCACATAAAGCTGGGAACATTATATAGAAATAAACAGTTTCTTACAAAAAGTAACTATTGCCCAAACACATTTTTCCCAATTCTCACTAACTTGAAGAAAGGAGATTTAGCTAAACTAGACTCTTGTTATAATAAAATAGCCAAATTCACCACAGACTCCCCATACAGGTCCCATTCAGTGCTCAGCGCTCAAGCAACATAACTGGTTAGAATTCCCACAGCCACTACTATATAACCAAGTAAATATGGCTCATAAACTCATCAACAAGCTAGAAAAAAAAAAAACAGCTCTGCAAAATCTACTCCATCCATATTCAAGCAACAAGCTACTTTGCTCTAGCAATAAATCCCTGACACATACAGCAAAGGTCAATAATAGTGCAGGTTACTGACTCTTTTATAACTACATAGTCAACATATGAATACTCTTCCTGCCTCATTAACATCTACTACTACCAAATCCCATTTCAAAAAACTGCTAAAAACACCCTTAGTACATGGTTATACCCATGTAGTACCCCAGGTTAAGCTCTCCTCTGGGACAATAAATTTCCTTTTATGCACAATAATGCAAATACTAAACTAAGGAGTTTTTGCTCTCATTTACTCTAGCTACAGATCAGGGGTCTCAAATCTGCATCATTGGAAAAGCTTTCTACTTCTTATAAATCTTTTATATTGTTTGTCTTGCATGTATTTTATTATGAAAGCCCCAATGCTTTCTACTGTATTTTTATGTACTTTACATTGTCTGTATTAAGATGTATAAACACTTGATGTCTACCTAAATGTAACCTATGGAGCATTTTTCCCCCGGCCTCTGCTGAAATTGGACTTTCTATCCAGTCGGACTTTCCCAGTAAACAAATGTAAAATAAATAAATATTAAAATAAAACCTCTGCGAAGCATCCATCAGTGAGCCTGTGTAATGAACCTTCCCAGACAGTCTGCCACTATATTCTGCTCTGAAGAAAGGTAGACAGCCTGAAGAGTCATTTGATATTGGACAGCTGGATCCCAGACGTTAATAGTGAGCTTGCAAAGAAGGGAGGACCACATCTCCCCTTGCTTGTTTACATACCACATGATTGTGGTACTGTCTCTTCATCGGTAGTTACTACGCTATTGACCCGAAGGACTTTATAAGCCTAGCTGTGTGCGCTCAATATAATACTAGACAAACCCAATATAAAGGATCTTGCCAAAACTCTAGTTCTTAGTTAGCAACAACTGCACATATCTAGGAGGGTCATAGATGAAATCCCCAGCAGGAATTTATGGTCCAGGCTATATTTAAACAGGGTCATAGAGGGGGCTTTGATGTGAACTGGTAGTCTATTCCAGGAGTGACAACATCTGAGACACATCTGTCTATCCAGCAAGTCCTATTTATGTCATAGGCCAGGATAAGGTCCCTAGAGTGGGAGACCCTTGTCCCATTTGACTTGCGGTTGTGCAGCATTTCCATTAGGTATGGATCTGAGATGGCTTTGTAGGCAGGCCACAAGTCTCTAAGTAGTCTCTATGCTACTGAGTACAGTAACAGTGACTTCAGTCTGTCAATGTATGACATGTGCTGGAGATCCTGAATTTTCTTGGTTAGAAATATCTGAAGTCTCCCAAGTTGCTGCAGGAGTCTGATATGGTACATACCAAAGGAAGCACTGTACTCAATTACTGGCCTGAAGAGGGTTGAGAGTACTGGGGTGCTATGGCCGCTTTCACTCTTGAGGCAATGCCTTTGCTAATGAGGTGTGCGATGTAAAATGCCTTCCTTACTACAGTAGACACATGGTGGTCAAACGTTTGTCTGCAGTCAACTTGTGGTCCCAAGTCTCTTGCTACTGAGGTGTTACTTAGGGTATTATTATTTACATGACAGTCTGCAGAGATATCGTTTTTACTGAACAGGATAATAATGTTTTTTTTTGCATTCAGTTAGAGTCCATGGCTTTGGCACCAGTCACTGGTTTGTGGAATTCCCTCTTGCAATGACCCCTGTGGAATCCCACTGGTGACAGCTCTGCTGGTTGAGGTAAAGTCCCCAACTTTGACTGAGTGTGATCTGCTTGGTGAGCCAGTTTGCAACCAAACTAATGACGCAAGGGTTGATATTAAACTGGAAGAGTTTATCAATGATGCCCGAATTTGGGATTGTGTTGAAGACCTTGGCTAAGTCAAGGTAAGCTGTATTCATATATTTGCCTTCAACTTTGGCTCTGGTGATGTTTTTGAAGTCCACCGGGTTTAATAGGCATGATCTGCCTTTGACAAAACAAAACTGTGTCAGATAAAGGGTGTGGAGATCACCTACATTCTGATTTAGAAGGTCTATAATGATTCATTCCATGGCCTTACAGATAAGGCGGATTAAGCCTATAGGTTTGTGGCTGTACCCCCTTTATGAAGGGGGATGATGGTTGTGGCTGTTTTCCACCCAGCAGGGACAAAACCAGTACTTAGGCTGTTGCTGAGCAGAGTACCTAATGAAGTTGCTAACTCATATTTTAGACCATTTAAAACAACCTGGAATTCCATCCGGCCCCACATAAGCTGGGGTTTTGGCCTTGGAGACAGCATTAATGACTTGCTCTTTGAAGATGCAAGGTGGGGAAAATATAGAGGGAATGCTTTGTGGAATATATGGAAGGGACGGGGGGGTGACATTTTCACCAAACCTGTCAGTTAACAGGGTAACTATTTTTGGAGGATCCACAGCTAGTTCAGTACATGTCTGGGGTCCTACCTTTTAGGTTATGATTATAACTGATGAATGCCTTACGGTTATCCTTAGCTATGGTTGCTAAATTTTTCAAAGTTACCCTTAGAGGATGTCTTGTTTGTTCAAGCAGGGGAGGGTGTTCTTCCAGTGCTGGGACCTCTCTTTTTTATTCTTAGACAGCAACGTCTTCCTCTTGTTGTATAACTTATTAATGTTTGATGTCCACCGGGAGGGCTTGTTTTTTCTTGAGAATCTTGTTTTGATCCTATCAAGTACAGCTGTGCCAATATATTTGTATAAGTGTTTATACAGAAAAAAACAAATAAAAAAATGGCCTGTAAAAATGCATCCACCATCATTAATTACTAAATAAAAAACACACAATTAAAACAAAATGGTAAACGCTTTCATTCCTTACATACAACTTCATCAGACCAAAAGAACTAAATGACATCAACACATTTAAATAACTAATTAAAAAACACATAGCCATCACTAAAATCAAGGAGGTAACCCCTTCCTTTTCAGGGCTACCTTATAATTTTCCCTATCATTCATTCCAGTAGTACTGCAAGCATCTAATTTAATCTGCCAACAGTACTCCTTCCTATCAAGTTCATCTTCTGCATCCCATTTTGTTGAAAATTTGATCAATAACAGAAACCTTAATACTAATATCCCTAACAATACTTAAATGTTTATTATATGCATGTTTAGCTAAGACATTATTTAATTCACCTGTTTTGACAGCTCTTCAATGTTCATATATTCTTCTATTAAACTATTTTACTGTCCTGCCAATATAAAAGGCAGTACACAATCCATATAAAACAATATACACCCCAAATCTGGATATACAATCAAACTTTTTATATAATTTAATCTTATAATTTCTTTCAGGAAGCCAACTAAATTGCCTACTAAAACATAATTACAAAAATTACAACCCATACATTGGAACATTCCCATAACACATTCTCCATTATTACATTTAAAGTTCCTATCAAAATATTCTTTTAAGTTTCTGCCTCACCTCGAGATAAAAACAGGCTTTTCTCCTATTTCTTAAATCTTGAAAATTCATAAGGAACCTCCAGTTATTAGTTGTAATATTCCTTATACCCTTCTAATTCACTGAATTAACAAGAGAACAAGATAAAGAAAAACTTCTCTCTCTATATTCTCTAGTTTTATATCATCAGCAATATTAAATGCCACTTCCTAACTCACATTTGCATTATTAATTACATCTACCATCACTTCCTCTACCACCTTCTGAAGATATATTGCTACACACTCAAGTGTGCTAGCTTGTAATGCATTTAAAGTGTTTTTGATAATGTTTTAACTGCTTTTCTGTAAAAAGGAAAAAAAAAAGTTCTAAGCTCGTTTCCCGGCTTTCCTGTAACTAGTCTAGTCCAGATACAGGTTTGCTATATCCAGGACTGTTTTGCAAGTTTCTGAGGCCCCCAGACCTTTCTGTGTTGGACGGAAGCATTAGGTAGCCTATCTACCACAAGAGGAGTGGTTTCTGGCCCAGAAATTGAAGTTTATTGGCAATTTGGGCAGTTTTTCCATCTCTGGTTTAAAAGCCCATGTTTGTGCTTGTTTAAGCTCTGTCGATCCAGTTTTGGCATCCTGCAGATTACAAGAGCAACAGGAAGGAGAAAGATGCTCCAAGTGCCTCAATTTTGATTTCTTCATAATTTACTGCTCTCTGCACTTGTTTTTTGCCATTTTTAATTTATCTGCATTTATTTAAACTGTACTTCCCCTAATACTGCTACACACTCACGTGTGCTAACTTGTACTGCATTTAAAGCATTTTTGCTCCTGTTTTAACTGCTTTTCTGCAAAAAAAAAAAAAAAAAAAAAAAAAAACATTCTGAGCTTGTTTACTGCCTTTCCTGTAACTAGTCTAGTCCAGATACAGATCTGCTGTATCCAGAACTGTTCTGTAAATTTCTAAGCCCCCCAGACCTTTCTGTGTTGGAGGGAAGCCTTCTAGGAGTGGTAAGCACTAGGTAGCCTATCTACTACAACAGGAGTGGTTTCTGGTCCCGAAATTGTAGTTTACTGGCCGTTTGGGCAGTTTTTCCATCCCGTTCAACTTTCTGATTTAAAAACCCGTGTTTGCGCACTGTGCAATGACACTTAGCTGATGTAAAGTACTACTGATGCCAGAAAGCCTGCTTTTCAATTTTTCCCTTGGAACGTGCTTGGTCTTTTACTTCTTGCATATCAATTACCTTAATCAGATAGCACTTAGGTTTTTGTAGCACTTTTTGCAGCACACTTAGATCCTATCAGCACTAGCTATTCCTACGCAGTAAGAGCACCAGTACTTATTAGTTATTACCACCCCGCCTGGTATGATTGTAGGGCAATTTCTTGTGCTTTCTACTGCTAACCTGGTGCACTTGGGCATTCTGAGACAGTGTGGTAACTGTCTAATGTACACAGACAACCCTCTCCTCTTGCCTCCCAACACCCATACATGTGAGAGATGTACTTATATCACCAAACTGGAAGCAGTGCATGCTCCAACCAAGACCGGACTGGCTGGTCAACAGGAGAAGGTCAACACCTTTAACAGCCCTCCAAAGCATCACAACCCACACAAAGAAACACAAACCAAACACCCACCTTCACGGAGGCTCTCGATAAAAATGCACCCAAACAGTGACCCCCGAGAGAGAAACGCACTTGACTACCACAATACATCACCTACCCCAGAACACATAGCTCACCACCACAGTGTGCCCCTCAACCTAAGCCCTTAAGGCAAAACACTTTGCCCAATGTACTAATCATAGAAGGCTCAATTGTGAGGTACAATGTTGTCCCATTCAGTAGGTTGAACAAGGCGAAGGTGACAGTCAGTTGTCTATCAGGTGCCAGGATCTGCCACATAACACATTCACTCAGGTCACTCCACAACAAGTATAAATACAGTCATTGTCAATGTGGGTGTGACTGACCTGAGACGTATCTCCCTGGACTACATGAAAAGAGATGTGATGGAACTCTTGGATTATGTGGCCCAGGCAGGTATGACCCTAGCCCTGAGCAGTATTCTACCGGCACCTAGAATTATACCATAGTACGAGCAAAAAATGATTGACTTCAACAATTGGCTAAGTTTCTGGTGTCATTCTAAGGGGATCCAGTATCTGTCTGCCTGGGACGACATGATGGGGCAGACCTCAATGCTTTGCCAGAGACAGCATGCATGTCACCCCTGAGATTCCGGATACTGGCTAAGGCTCTTGCCACCCCTATAGTGCTTTTTTACGCAGTGTTCCAAAGACCAAAATTCCACCGTAACAGCTACAAACAAATGCAATCTGACTGTCATGCTGCTCAATGCTAAAAGTCTAAATCTCAAGAGGCACTTGCTCGAAGCTCTCCTCAAAATGGAGAATGTACACATCTGTGCTGTAACAGAGACCTGTTTAAAGAGGCAGAAAGCACCCCTGCGCTCCCAAGCTAAAACTCATTCCATACCTTTTGGCCCCAGAATATGGCCGGAAGCTCTAAAGGTGGTGATGTCTCCATATTCTTAAAGGATATGCACACCTCTAGACTGGTAGCCCAGCATAATGCATCCGAGATACTTCAGGTACAACTAACACTGAGTAAGATGACAATACAAGTCATAGCCTGCTAGAGAACCCCAAACATGTCCCTAAATTCTCACTCCAAGTTCCTAAGCACCCTAGAATCTATCAAGGTCCAACCCAATACTCATACTTTGTAACTTCAACTACCCTTCCATCAACTGGGAAAACTATTCAAGTACCAATGTACATGCCCAATGCTTTCTGGAATTTATCACCTCTAATGACCTGGATCAGCTCATTCTGATCCCCACTAGAGGAAGCAACATCCTCGACCTGGTTATCACTAGCATGGGAGACCATTGCTCGACATCTATAGTCAATTCCACCCTGGTTAAATCAGACCACAAACAGATCACCATGGAAATCTCTATCTCACTTACACCCCCGCTAAGATGACCACCCTGAAAAACTTCTCAAAAGCCAACTTTGGGCTCCTAAAAACAGAGGTGACTAACTTTTTGGCACCCATGCCAATGGAAAATAGCTGCATGACTGCCAAATCATACACCAATGCACTGTACGAGCACATACACAAATGCATGGACCTTGCCATACCAAATAGAACTAAGACGCTCTCCTCCAAAAAAAGGAAGCCAATCTGGTGGTCCCCAGCCATCAATAAACTCTACAACAGAAGGAAGAAACTGCTGCAGAAAAAAAATGAAGCCACAAGACTGGCAAACCTCCCTTATCAGTCTCAACATAAAGCTGAGATCCCTTACCAAATCCTCTAAAGCCATCTATGAAGCAGAATTGCAGCTGGCATCAAAAACAACCACAAAGCCTTCCTACAGCTATATCAAAAACCTTCACGGCAATACCCACATTTGTTCTGAGTTATTGTACAATGGCACCTCCTACACTGAGCCAACAGATATAGCCAACATACTGGCCGACACAGTGCCAACTTTACCCCTCTCTCCCAAGGGCCCTATCACAATACCAGAAGAAAGCCTGGTACCAACCATTTCTGCAGCACAGGTAAAAGCTGCATTATCCAAAGCCAAGAATACAGCGTCCATGGGACCTTATAATATCCCTGGCAATGTCCTACATGAGCTACAAAACAAATTGGCACCACATCTGTGTGCCCTGTTCAATCACAGCCTTACCTCAGGCTATGTCCCTAATGAATGGCGCACTGCTACAGTCATCCCACTCCTTAAAGGGGGAGCAACTACCGACCCTCGGAACTATCACCCCATTAGCCCAATGAGGTTGGTATGCAAAGCTATGGAGCGCATCATCATAGACCTGCTTAGCAAAGACATAGGCAATCTCAAAACTCTTGATCCCACACAGTTTGGCTTTGTCAAGGGGAGATCCTACCTGCTGAACCTGGATGACTTCTTCAAGGCAGTCACCAAGGCTGTGGATGAGGGTAAGGCAGTGCATACAGCCTACCTCGACCTGCCCAAGGCCTTTAATACCATTCCCCACTCGGGTATCATTGCTAAACTCACCAAACTAGGCATCAATCCATACATCACTAGGTGGGTTGCAAACTGGCTCACATAGTGAAATTTGCAGACTCCAAGTCAGACTGTCGACCACTCTCAAGTGGAGTCCTGGGTCTTCTCAAGTTTGGCATCTACTTCTCGGAAGTCCAGGCCAACTCAGAAGGACTCTGGCTGACCAAGTTCTCTGATGACTGCAAACTAGGAATTATTATCAACTCCCCAAGTGATGTAGATATCCTACAAAAGAGCCTCTCTGGGACCAATGATTGGTGTCGGAACCATAACCTGAAGCTTAACGCCAAAAATGTGTTACCATCCCCTTTGGAAAAAACTCAGTTCCTATGAATTACCATGTTGATGGGAGCTCACTAAACACTGAAGGGGCCACAAGAGACCTAGGCACCCAGGTTAACACCCATTTCACCTTCAACCACAACATTGCCACTGTGGTCAGAAAGTCCTATGTGGCACATCTTATAACCAAAGGTTTTGCATACAGGAAGAAGGAGGTCATCATCCCTCTCTACTCATCCTTCAAGATTCAAATGACAAATTCACCACCATAACAGGTACAAGCAAGCAAAATCTGAGGGTAATGCTACTCAATGCTAGAAGTCTAAACCTCAAAATGCACACACTCGAGGCACTCCTTAAAATGGAGAACATCGACATCTGTGCAGTGACAGAGACCTGGCTCAAGGCTCCAGAGAGCTATAATTCATACCACACCTTTCGGCCACCTAACTTGGACCGAACCACTAAAGGTGGAGGCGTGTCGTATTCATTAAGGATACCCACACCTCCAGGCTAGTTGCTCAGCATAATGCATCCGAGATTATCCAAGTGCAACTAACTCTGGGGCAAGACCGCAATGCAAATTGTAGCTTGCTACAGATCCCCCACCATGCCCCAGGATTCCCACTCCTCAATTCTTGATACACTGGAAAATATTAGGGTACAACCTAGCACCCTAAAATGGGTGATTTCAACTACCCCACAATTAATTGGAAAAACTACTCATGTACCAACTCTTGTGCTCAACGTTTTCGGGAATTCATAAATTCCAATGCCTTGGATCAACTTATCCACACCTCCACCAGGGGTAGCAATATCCTAGACCTGGTCATTACCAACATGAGCAACCGGTGCTCCACACCAAAGGTCAGTTCCTCGTTGGTCAGTTCTGACCACAAGCAAATCACCCTTAAATCCACATCCCGGCCCCACCCCCATTAGGGAAACCACGATAAAATATTTCTCCAAAGCCAACTTCACGCTTCTTAAGACAGAAGTGGCAAACTTCACGACACCCATGCTGATGGACAATAGAGATATGACTGCTGAATCCTAAACAATTGCACTTTATAAGCACTTACATTAGTGCATGGATCGTGCAATCCCTAACCGAACCAAGATGCTATCCTCCAAAAAAAGGAAGCCAATCTGGTGGCCCCCTGCTATAAACAAACTCTACAACAGAAGAAAGAAACTGTTGCAAAAAAGACTAAAATCCCATGATTGCAGGAACTCCATGGTCAGCCTCAGTAAGAAGCTGAGATCCCTCATAAAATACGCCAAAGCTAGTTACGAAAACAAAATCGCCACTGATTCTAAAGACAACCACAAAGCATTCTATAGCTATGTCAAGAATCTCAATGGCAATACTCAGATCTGCTCTGAGTTGCAGCACAATGGCACTAAATATACAGAACCGACTGTTATTGCCAACATCCTGGCAGATAGGTTCAGTGCTAACTTTACCCCTCTCTATACCGGAAGAATGCAATGTACATGTAATCACGGCTGCACAGGTAAAAAACACACTCTCCAAAGCCAAGAACACAGCATCCATGGGACCTGACAACATCTCAGGCTGCGTTCTACATGAACTACAGAACGAACTGGCACCCCACCTAAGTACCATGTTCAATCATAGCCTCACCTCAGGCTTTGTGCCCACTGAATGGCGCACAGCAACAGTTATCCCACTCCACAAAGGGGGAGTCACCATGGACCCCGGGAACTACCGTCCCATTAGCCAGACGAGCCTGGTCTGCAAGGCTATGGAGCGTATCATCATGGAACTTATAAACAATGACACTGGTAATCTCCAAACTCTGGACCCTACCCAGTTCGTGTCTGTAAAAGGCAGATCATGTCTCCTAAACCGGATAGACTTCTCTGAAGCGGTCACCAAAGCTGTAGATGAGAGTAAGGTGGTACACACAGCCTATCTAGATCTCGCCAAGGCTTTTGACACCATCCCCACTCTGGAATTATAGACAAACTTACTAAATGAGGTATAAATCCCTATGTCACAAGATGGGTTGACAACTGGCTCAGTGACCGAACACACACTGGGAAAGTAGCAGACTCTAAATCCAACTTCAGACCAGTGACAAGTGGAGTACCACAGGGTTCAATCCTAGGTCCTCTCCTGTTTGGTATCTACTTCTCTGAAGTACAGGCTAACACAGAAGGTCTTTGGCTAACAAAGTTCACAGATGACTGCAAACTAGGAGCCATAATCAAATCTCCTAGTTCACAGATGACTGCAAACTAGGAGCCATAATCAAATCTCCTAACGATGTGGATATCCTACAAAAGGGCCTCACTGAGACAGATGCCTGGTGTCAAAGCCATGGCCTCAAGCTCAATGTCAAAACGTGCATGGTCATCCCTTTTGGTAAAAACTCTGTACCCATGAACTACCACATAGGCGGTAGTCTACTTAACACCAAAAGTGTGATAAGAGACCTTGGGACACAGGTGGACAGTAGTCTCTCCTTTGATAATCACATCACCACAGTAGTCAGGAAATCCTTATACGTGGCACACCATCACAAAAGGTTTCTCATCCAGGAAAACGAGGTCATTGTTCCCCTCTACTCATCACTCATTAGACCCATTATAGAGTATAACGCCCCTTTTGGTATGCACCTCACAAGACATCTACAACAACTGGAAAGGCCACAGAAATACCTCACAAAGAGGATTACTGGCCTCAAACAGATGCCTTATGCAGACAGTCTCAAAAAACTCCAGCTTTACTCTGTTGCATATCACCTACTCAGAGGCAATCTCTGCCTAACATACAAAGCTATTCAAACCCAGAGCTGTTGGACATGCTCCACGTAAAGAAATCCCAATACCTCTGAGCTACACGCTCTAGGAACCTAAACCTTGTCACCACAATAAACAGAACATGCTGGAGGGGATAGATTCCTGTCTCAGAGACTTCCCATACTCTGGAACAAACTACCTATCTATATCAAACAAAGCTCCTCATTAGCACTCTTCCAAAAAAATCTTGATGATTGGATGGGAGATAGGAAATTCACCCCGGAGATCACTTCTGTGGCTCTGCTTGACAGGGGCACAGGAAAATAATTTTCTTGGGTTTCAAAAGCCAGGGTAATGTTTGGCTAGGCTTATATAGGCCCTAGGGCCAATAGCCTAGTACCCGCCTATGAACCTATGAGATCAATCATCGAATATAACGCCCAGTTTGGCATGTACCTGACCAGACATGTACAACAGCTGGAGAGGCCACAAAAGTACCTCACAAAAAGGATCCTAGGCCTTAAACACATGTCCTACATGGACAGATTCAAGGAACTTCAGCTGTTCTCATTCTCTTACTGGCTACTTAGAGGTGATCTTTGCTTGACTTACAAAGCCATGTCTGACCCAGCCCTACTTGAAATGCTGCACCTAAAAAAATCCCAGTCGCCCCATGCCACACGCTGCAGAGATCACCTCATTACCACAATTAACAGAACATGATGAAAGGACAGGTTCATCTCCCAAAGACTGCACATACTCTAGAATAAGCTTCCCATTTACGTCAAGCAGAGCACCTTGCTAGCCCTCTTCAAGAGGGATCCTGACGAGTGGATGGGTAAAGATCACCCCAGGGATCACTCCAGTTGCCCTACTGGATGTGGCACTGTGAACTAACATCCGGTGGCACAGTGCCTGAGCATTTTTTTGGGGCTAGGCTTAAAAAGGCTCCAGGACCATTAGCCTAGTACACACCTATGACATTCCCTTTCACTAAATTTAAAACTAAGGGCTTCACAGTCTTTATAAAAATACTGTACATTATCTGTCAATGCACTAATTCTTGAAAACTGACCTTTCACAATATTTCATTTTAGTTTTAAATTATGCATACGATCAAAAAATACCCATTACTTTGTACTTCTTTCTTATAAATTTTTACTTTTAAATTATTTTCCATCTTAGAAATCATAAGATCCAAAAAAAATTAATACTAAATTTATCAAAATTAAAAGTAAAATGTAAACAATTTGTTACATTATTTAAATAGGTCATAAATGCAGTCAAAACGTTTTCCATCCCACTTCCATAAAATAAAAAAATCTATAAAACACTTGTATATATTTAAAAATGCAGTTTTAAAGATATACTCCTCCCAGTGAATCATAAAGGTATTAGCATAATCGGAGGCCACAGCAGCCCCCACTGACACCCCGTTTGTTTGTAAATAACATCAAATTCAAAATTATAGGCCAAAATAACATCAAGAATTTCTGTGAACAGTCTCACTTGTTCATCAGTAAAACAACCTGATGAACACATTTCTCTGTTAACTATTTCGAAGCCCTCATCATTTGGTATCACTGTATAAAGGGACATTACATCAGCTGTTACTAAAACATTGAATCATCTACTGTTACCCCAGAAATATATTTATAAAATCAAAGAAATTTTTAACATAGGATTAACTTTACTTAACTGTAAATGTTTATCAATGTACACAGCCAAACCCTCAGTTTTACTCCCCCCATTGGCTACTATTGGTGTAAAGGTACGCTCATCCAAATTCTTGTGTATTTCCGGCAGTCCGAAAAATCTGCCTAATTTTTGTTTCCAGATCTTAAAATACTCGGCAATATCTGAAGAAATGAGCCCATCCAGTAGCCATTCTCTATACAGGAATCTATCATATAATATGCACTCCTTACTTCTGACCAGGTTGCTTCCTTATAGAACTTATCATCCCGCAACACTGTTTTAATTTTATTACAGCAATAACTAAAATCTAAAATTACTGTAGCATTGCCCTTGTCCGCTTTATATACACATTTTTATTACATTTTAATTCTATAAGAGCTTTCCTTTCTATCATCTTCATATTAAAAAATGGATATCTCACTTTAAATTCCTCACATCATTTTCACAAGCTACTAAAAATGCTTCTAACTCTGGCTTTAAGGGGGATTAAAAACACTTGGCTTTCTAAAGGTTTTACAATGATCATCATTTAGACCAGTATATAAACATTTCAAATTCAATTTTCTAACATATTCTCTCAAAGAATTAACAGAAGAAGCCAAGTCTACTCTTCCTGAGGGCACAAAAGATAACCTTTTATTCAACACCTTTAAATGGTCCTGGTTCAACACCAGATCAGATAAATTCACTATTTAAAAAAACAAAATAAAAATTGTTAACAGTACCTTCGTAAGAAGAAGTCATCTCCTCTGATACTGGTTGGTCACAAAGTTTTTTTTCTCTTCTGATTGTTTTGGCTTATACTTACATTGAGATTGTCTCGTACCAACACTTCTTGCCTTTTTTTTTTATTCCAATTTTGGTGCTGCAGTGTTTGAATTGTTACCTGCACCCATGTTCTTCTCCCGGTTCCTCCGTCTTCATAAACCTCCACATTCTGAAAACCCTGCTAGTAACCATTCTGATTACCAAAATAAAAATTTGACTGCTGATTCTTTACATCAACATTCTTATGATGGGCTGGTTGCTGTACCACTTCCATAGATTGACAAACTTCCTCAGAACAAGTTCTCATTCTCTTAGCTTTCCTTTCCTTCCCTTCTATATACACAGCATTTTTGTTCATATCAACCTCTCGAATGGAACCCATAACCTAATTCTCTCGGTCATCGTTCAAGTCATTCCCTCCACAATTAAAAATTTCGTCCTTCCTCATAATCTTTATCTCTCAAAAACTTCATTTTCTGCTTTTTTTTAACATTTTCCACAGATAACTTTTCAGCAATCTTTTCTACCTTTACTTCAAAATTCTCTTTCAAAGTATGCCCCTTTAAAACATTATAAGCAGCTATAATAGACTCATTAAACTTCTCCAAAGTCTGCTTGTTTTCTTCAATTAACAAATGGACATACTGCAGACCAGTACTCTCATTTAAAGCTTTCCATGCATCAACCAAGTCTTTGGATAACTTAACAGCTGGTATCCGCAATACCACAAGTCCTCTCGGCACTCTGTATACTGCTAAGCAGGATTCAAAAGCAATACATCCTACTGCAATCTCTTAATTTTTACCATATTTCTCTCTAAATTAATAAATTTGGTCAAGTCTGAAAAATGAGTATCAGGGGCAGGCTTCTCATTCATAAAAGGATTTTGTGCTCCCACTAAATACTTCCGTAAAAAGGTATCAACATTCTCTTCATTCACCATATTTACAACTTTCTGCTTTGTTATTGCTCCTAAAGCCATTCCATTTGAAATACTTGCTTCTCCACCAATCAACTGTATTTTATCCTTCTAAGTGGCAGCCTTCTCAACCAATCCACTGGCATTATCAAGCAATGCGTCACCCAGAGTGTCATGCAAGGTAAACCCTGACAGGATTTCCAGGAAACTGGAGTTTGGGTGCAAATTAGACTGCAAGTTCATACCATAGTTCAAAAAAAGCGATTTAAAACAAAAATACTAACTTAAAAGCCACCAATGAACTCAAACCACACCTCGGTTACTTTTAAACATGAAAAAATGAAAAACGGACAGTAAAAACGTATCCACCAACTTTAATTACTAAATATAAAACACAATTAAAAAAACAGTAAGCCCTTTCATTCCTTGCATACAGCTTCATCACACCAAAAGTACTAAATGATGCAGAAGATTAACTTGACTGGAAGGAGTACTGTTGCCAGATTAAGTTAGATGCTTGCAGTACTCCTGGAAGGAATGATAGGAAAATGTATAACATTGCCCTGAAAACGAAGGGGTTAACGCATTGATTTTACTGATGGTCATGTGATTTTTTTTAATTATTTAAATATGTTGATGTCATTTAGTTCTTTTGGTCTGATCTATGTAAGGAGTGAAAGTGCTTACTTTTTTCACTGGGTGTCTTGTATTTAGTAATTAAAGTTGGCGGATATGTTTTTACTGGCCTTTTTTTTGTTTTTTGGTATTTATAAGTAATACAGCAATGGTTTGAGTTTATTGGTGGCTTTTAAGTTAAGTGTTTGTACATGGCACTTGTTTATACCTTAGTATAGCTGTCAATGCCATCTGTGGAATAGGAGCTTGGAAATTACATATGCCATCCCTTGAGAGGGTATATTTAGCTATGGTAAATTTTTTAGCCGGATTTCACCTATGAGGTCAGGTGTTACAGCTACTTCAAACGGGACTGATTTGTGATCAGATTTAACCTGTGAGGGTCCTATACTTATGGTGGTGCAATGATCGAGAATATCTGAGCCTTTTGGGTGTTGCCTACTATTTGTTCGAGGGCGTTAGCATTAACAAAGTCAAGGAACCTTTGTGCGAGCATGTTGGTACTCGAATAAATTTCCCAGTCAATGGATGGATAGTTAAAATTATCCATGCCTCGAGTAAGTAGGTCCAAATAAATGGTGTGGGTATCTTGGTTCATTGAAGGAGCCCTATAGCTAATGATGACTTGAAGGGAGGGGGGTCTTACCCACAGTTAGTTGAACTTGGATAACTCCATGGAGTTTTCCTGTCTAATCAGTCTAGAGGTGCATTTATCTTTGATGATGATAGATACTCCTCCTCCTTTGGTTCTCATGTTCATTTTGCGGTCTGAAAGTGTGGAATGCATGGTAGCCTTTTAAGACCTAGGGTACTCTCTGTGGTCCTGAACCAAGTTTCTGAGACTCCACAGATGTTAAGATCCTACAGGACAGTGCAACTTCTTATTTAAACTCCTAGCATTTAGCAGCATAAACTTTATTTGTGAGTGATATTTTCACGTTGGAAACTTTGTTCTTGAGACCTTGCTTAAAAAAGGCACTATGAGGAAACCAAGTGCATTAGCCAGTAACCGAAAGCCTAGAGGTGACAGGTGAATACCATTTCTGGCCAAGCAGCTTGGTCCATCATGTATGTCATCCCAGGCTGACAAGAACTAGGATCCGCATAGAATGACACAGAAACTAAGCCAATTGTTGAAATCAATCATTTTTGTTTAATTGTGGTATCATCTTAAAGCCAGACATACAAGACACAGAGATACTAACCCATAGTTACAACATCCATAGACTGGACAGACTTCACAAGAAGGGTGGGGGACAGCCATCATCTACAAGGATAACCCTAAACTGGAAAGCCTGCTTAGTAACCACCCAGCCCCCAAAATTCTGAAATCTTAATCTCATGCCTACAAATTAACTCTAACAAATACACAATTATCATTGCAGTCTACATTTCCCCTGGAAATAACTCAACCTCTATTGAAGATCTCCTTTACTGATGTTCAACATATAAGCAGAAAGCCATAATAATGGTAGATTTCAGCCTAGATTGGGCTACCTGCATTCAGTACATTCCATCCAGTTTCATAAATCTACACGGGTACTGCCAAATGATACAAACTCCAACCCGGATTGACAAACACAGTACTAAACAGGCTATACTAGATTGGTCTCTTATAAAAACACCCTCCTACTACTATCAATCAGGTGTCTCCCAGACAGTCTAAGCAATAACAGACTTACCTACCTAATTCGGCAACGTATTCATCCTCCTAAAAATATTACTTATAAATACATACATAATAAAAGAAAATTCTCACCTAATGTATTTAAAACCCTTTTGCAAAAATGTGACTGGTGTCCACTCAAACACCTCCATCTCGACATGGCTGTCCAGTACTTTAATGATAAATTTATCAATATACTAAATCAGCTAGCTCCCCTCAGAAAAATTCATATTAAATCCAAACCTACTCCTTGGCTCACAAAAAAACCCAAAAAACTCCTTAAACAAAGAGACAGAGCCTGGTCTCATTACCATGACACAAAAAATGAAACATCACTATACAACTATCGTCAACTCCGTAAACTAGCTAAAAAAAAAAAAACAAATTAAACATGACAAAAACGTATACTACGTTAGCACTCAAATTAAACATCAGAATAACCCACAGAAATTCTGGCAAACCATTAACTGCCTGCCGAAGCCTGGACACTCCATAATCCCTGCTCCAACCTCTACCAGTACCACTGATAATATTGCTTCACAGTTTAACTCCTACTTTATCAACTATCCTATCACTCATAAAACCTATAATCAACTAACATTCAAACACTACATACTCAACCACCCAAATAGCTATAGTTCTCTTAAGTACCTTGTTCAACCCTATTCTAGCTCTAGAACACTAAGACCCACCAACAAAGGCTAACTAAGAGTTACCAAATCTAACGGCTTTGGGGATTCCCTCGTCTTTAACCAAGTAACTAAACTTTGGACTACAATACCTCATACAATAATTAATTGCATCAGTACAACTAAATTTAAACATCTACTTAAGTAACACCTCATCAACAGCTGGATGTACTCCTGTACAAACCCAGGCTGTATATACTCTCTCCCCCATACAGCTGTACCAGGTCATACTATCACATTTGATCTCTCGTCCTGTCCCCTCCTTATAATTACTACCATAAATTGTCACAAAGTCTTGCCTCCCCATCTTCTCACTTTCTTACATATCTTGCTCTTTACCATTGTTGAGTCTAAGCACTGATTTTTTTTTTTACTCCTTACATTTGGTAATACTCTACAAGGAATATGTTTACGCCCTATGTGAAATCACTAAGTGCATTAGATAAGTTACTACTGCTCTATGGTCTAAATAATGCCATTGTCTTACATAGGCTAGAAACCTAAATGATGTAACTTTTTCTCTGCCTATGTTAAAATACTGCAGTTACTTGGAATGTTACTGTTTTAAACATGGCTATGTTACGGTTAGGTATGGCTATTTGTAAATTTCTTTTTGGAGCTTTTCTCCCAGGGCCTCTGCTGAATTTTGATCCTTGGCCCAGACGGACCTCCCCAGTAAACAAATGTAAAATAAAATAAATAAATGATGAAGTCATACTTGTTGACAGACTTGAGCGCATGTGTGATTTGATGGATCCTGGCACCCTATAGACAGCTGAATGTAACCTTCTTGTCCAGCCTGGTGACTTGGACATTTGTGTCTCTCACAATGGAGTCACCTATGACTAAAAAATTTGCGTTACGGGCTTATTTGGTGAGACACTGGTGCTTGTGTTTTTATGTGTAATGAGTGTTTTACATGTACCATGTTTGTGTTTGGAAGGTCTCTGGTGTTTAGGTTGGTTTCTGGTGAGTACCTCCACATATGACTTTGTGTTGAGTGCACGGCTTGCATAGGAGATGTAGTACATGAGCTGACAGCTTGTTCAGTGCTACTCTTCTGTACACAAGACAGCAAGGATTACAGACTCTTAGTGTAGATGCATCTCTCACAAATTGTACTTGGGTGATTTGGGAGTAGAGGGTTGTCAGTGTACATGAGGCAGTTGCTAAACTGCCCCAGGATACCCATGTCAATCAGGCTGGTAGGAAAAATGGTGGGAAACTCACCATCCATAATGCTAGGTTAAATCCTGTTTTCACAGTGGGGAGAGAAAAATGGAGGGGTGCTCTAAATGGGGTCTATACTAATGGGGTGCTCTATAAAGAGTCTATACTAGCTGGGGTTCTCTAAATGATAAGAGACTATTGGAGATTTGGTTTGGGGACTGTTTAAGGGGCAAATGCACAGCTGGGGCCCTCTATGAGCAGCTAAATGCAATTTAAGGACTTTTCAGCTGGACAATAGGCAGCTAATAAGGGAAATTTAACTACTGAAGTTGTTTGCATCTATAACTACCAATGATTACCCCCAATGTGTGGTAGTGTGCGATGGTGCACGGAAGTGTGCTACTCATAAACAGATGTATACAGCAGAGCAGTGGCTGGTCGCCTAACTCTGTGGAGCTGTGTTAAAGCAAGCACAAACCCGCACAAATACAGGGATTATGTAACAACAGTGAGCAAACTGAAATAAATAATTTAACCAATAAGATAGCTCATAACGGAGCCTTCTACCAACATCCTTCAATCAGATGATTCCTAACTGCAGTCTCCTGCCACAAGGGTGTAGGGGGCCCTCTCCAACAAAAGATAGCCTGGTTTAGTGCTCAGTTTAACAAACAACCAGATTCAGCAGGTCTGAATCTATTCTATGCTACAGCAGAAAAAAGTGCAACAAATCAGCAATAAAAGTTTTATAAAATCAACAATGTAGTGAAAATACAGTGTAAAAAGTGAAAAATCCAGTGTAAAATTGTACTTACAGCTAGCAGAATGCAACTGATCCCTTGGATTGCACAGATGAATACAGCAGACCAGTGGCTGGGTCTGTGGAGCTGTGTTAAAACAGTGAAAATCTTTAACACATTAACCCCGAGTACCTTCTCATAGCGCCTCTGTGCTTAACAATGAGCGTGCCATGAGAAGATACTAACTGCAAGCTGTTACCCCCAAGTGCCTTCCACAAGCGTGACAAACTGTACTGTAGTTTTTGCAGCTGAGCTTAATGTAAGACATGCTGAAATCGTAACTGTACTTGTGATTTATGTTATGCAGTTACGATTCAGCAGGTTATTACATTAAGGTCAGATTAAACTTTTACTACAAAATCTGCTTCCAAAAGTAGTTGATAAAGCAAGTGTTGGCAGCCAATCGGATTCTTGCAGTCCAAGCCACCACTTACGGCACACCTCCACCCCCATTATTTTTCTTTTGTTTTCCCCAAATATATAGAGGGTCCAGCAAATATTTGGAGATTTTTACCTGTTGCTGGATCCCTCTTTTATTTGGGGAATCACAGGCTGCACAGATCTCAAGAGCTACAATGAGTTCCCCAGTTCATCTTTGCCAACGAATTCCAGGTTCAGCATTTATCCTGACAACCAATGTGCTTTTTCACTTACTGCTTACAGATAAAAGGCATCCACATGTACAATTACTTTCTTAAACCAGTAATAATTGTAGCAAAAAGATAGTTTGTAAAAGTCAAGAATGCTTGTTTTATCATCTCGTCAGTTGAAACGGACCTTTACTTATCAGTCAGATGACAAATGATCATGAAAACGTGAGAAATAAGCTCCCTTTAAAACTAGCAAGCTTCAAGAATTCACTGCATTCTATTTTTAGTATATGGCTTAGGCTAGTTTCATGCCACATAACTCGGATATTTGATCTCTTCCATCCTAACTGTGCATTTATTGGTGTTAGCCGTCAAACCTGCTACCTGGATTGAATTCCAGACTGCTTGAAACTTGGCTAAGTGCGTTTCCATGTTCCCATGTAAGATTATTACATCAGGTAAATATACAGTGTTGTAAGTAATACAAAGGTTCAACATTTTCTCCATCAGTATGTGCCCTTGGTTTACAGGGAGCCCTAGCCACTTCACAATGCTCGGTTAGACAAAGAGCGCAGGTTCTGTAAGATCAATGTGACGAGCTGACGAATGTCATTATCGGTGGACTGCGGACAATGGCGGCAGTGCCTATGCAGGGGTTTGGTGGGTTGTTGACATGTATTGGCCGCTATCATATTCTTTGAGCCTGTGCGTTGTTTTTTTTTTTAAATGTATGAAAAATGTGAAGGAAATTAAGGAAAGCAATAGAAGAAAGATGGGAAAGGAAAGGAAGAAAACTGGGAGAGGAATCAAAGGGAAGACAGAACCAGGGATGCCAGATGGCAGCCAGCAAGCAGCTTTGTCTGCCATGGTGCAGTAGCTTAGTGTGCAGTGCAGAATGTGTCAAGAATTGGTGCTGTGAAAGCTGTTTGTATCAAGGAATTCAGCAGAAGTAATGAAAGTGGCTTGAGAGAATACTGAAGCAGTTAAGCCATTGCTTATCAGAACCCCTTAGTGGAAAAAGACTGAAACACTGTGTCATGAAGAAAAGGGATGTAGTTATCCACAGAAGCCTCAAGAAGCAAGGAGGTGGCATAACTATTGCAGGGACCTCCATTACGTCTTAGTGATGACCGTGCTTATACAAACATAACAGCTTAGTTTATCATTGTAAAATAACGGCTGCTAAGCAGCATGCCTTGATGTGAGAGTGATTGTCAATTCCTACAGAAATAATGGAATCCGCATGGCATATTAATTTTTTGACTGTGTTAGAAAGTTTGGTAGACAAAGTATTGACTATTTCTTTAGTCTGCAAAGTGATATTCTGCCTGTATAACATTTTGTGAGTAAAGTATAGCACACAAACCACTGAGAAGACAAGTCTGATAAAATCTCTAAGGTTGGTAAGCTTTTCTGATGATCTCTTAGTTTTCTGGCGGTGAAGTAAATGCCTTGTTACCATTTAGTTTTTCTGGTTGGGGGTAGCGCTGCCATGGTAGAGGGTCGCTGACTGAGAAGAAATAAAATAGGAGGAGGAACTTGCTAAAAATACAGGTAACCTATGTAGTGCCTTCAGCTGGAGGCCTTCTAATGTCCATTGGATACAGCATCATGGACTGCTTCCAAGATCACCTATTTATAAACCAGTGCAGTAGTAATTACCCATGAATATATTGCCCTTTATAAAAATTTATATACATTTAATGTATACTTTTTTTTCAATAATTCAGTGGTGGAAAACTTATTAACTAGCTTGTTGATGATTTGGTAATCAGTGCAGTTAGTATTCTGTATGGACTTCTTTAGTTGCAAGTCTGCTTTTACTTTCCTTTCTGGATGCATTCAAGTAATAATCACAGGTTCATTGTTTTTGTACTCTTCTGTGATTTCTTCTCTAATAACTCCCCTCTTTTTCCCTGGATTTCTTTTTAGTCTAGTTATTGCCATTTATGCGTTAATGCTGTTTTTTTTCTTGTGGATAACTTACAATTTTTACACCACTGTAGCTATTTCATTGAAGTTCCTGAATTCTCATGAAATACCCAGCCACAAGAGCACAGGTCTCAAGATGAGCAGGCTGAAACAGATCTAAGCCATTAGCAACCTTTGAGAGACAAACAAACAGTAGCTTTCAGTACGTAGTCTGGAGTTTAGCACTTGCCATCTGCCTTACTACTCAAAAAGTGTGTCCACTAGCCGTGAGATGATCTTAACTTTTCTCATCATATCAAATAACGTATCTAAGAGCTTGTCTTAATTAATATATAATGACAGGCATTTGAGTTTCAGACTTCATATCCTTCAGAAAATACTTGGTAAAACAAGACCTTTTGTTCTGTCATCCTTATAAGTTTATAAAAGCAATATTTAAAATTGTATCTCTATTTATGAGGCTTTGTTCAGATTTGCATCCAGAGCAGTGGGACTTCCTAACATTACTAGTACTGGCGTCAATTAGAAATGTCTAACACCAGAAGATGTACAAGTAAGGCAAAAGTACTGTTGTGTGTGTACTGAAAAGTGCACAGTGTATGCCACAGGTAGAATAATGTCATTTACCATAAGGTATGGCATGATCGGTACTCTACAATGCATACACGTAATCAAGTTGAATAACGTTGAGAGGCATCAAAAACATCTTGTTTCAACAAAAACCTTTACTGAACTGTAATCAGTTGCAACACTTTCATTTAGTTTGCAGGGGATTTAGATTTATTTTATTATTTATTTATTTTATTTTACATTTGTCAACCGGGCTAGTCTAGCTGGATGCATTTCCATTTTCAGAATAGGCCCGAGGAGGAAAGCTCCAATATTAGCACACAGAATATATATACACACTATAAAGAATAAAAGATATGAATGTAATAATACAGATTATACTAAACAGTGTCAGACAGTATAAGACAAATCGATATACAGTATAACACATAGGTAAATAACAGTACAATAGGTAGTTTTAGGAATACTATTTACAGTTCAGTCCTTACAGGGATATGCAGCAGATTTTAGGAAGAAAAGTGAGAGAGAGGCGAGAAGTAAAGAATCAAAGGATTAATCAGGGTT